>NC_072770.1:7609500-7874500 GCF_022539595.1 Amphiprion ocellaris | reverse complement strand
CTCTGGACAGGTCACCAGTCTGTTGCAGGGCTACATATACAGACAAACAATCAAACTCGCTTTCACATTTGCGGACAATTTAGAATAATCAATTAACCTCAGCATATTTTTGAGTTGTGGGAGGAGGCCAGAGTACCCAGAAAAAACCGATGCATGCCCAGGGAGAACATGCAAACTCCATGCTGAAAGAACCCGCCACGTCACTGTGCAGCCAGTTCCGATGCAACAAATGAAAAAAAAACATGAAAAAGCGTAAAACTACCACAGAAAATTTAACCGGCAACTTGTTTTGTCAATTTAAAAAAGTACCAATCAATAAGTAAGAGCCTTCAGTTGAAGAGGAAAAGCTAAATCCCCTATGGCAGTGTAGTTTGTTGGTTGCACATAACTCAATAGGATTAAGGCAAACTGTTGCATTAATATTTTTTTATAAGTGTACATCACATCAGTGCATTGCTAATTATCTGCGTCCTCCCTGAAATTCATATTATAAATACACAGATACACAACATTTAGTAGAAAATGACAGCAAAGAACAAACATCTTATCACAACTGGCCATATTCCCATTTGGATGCAGCAAACAGTGGAGTCATTGTTCCACCACCTCCTTCAGAATCACCTCAAATTCGACATGTTTTAATAACTTTTCATTGCAAAGAAGCAAAAGAGCTTCCCCGTTTGATGAATTAGCAGCAGCAGAAAGCAGAAGGAGCAATGCCCTCGTTTGGAGGTCACAAGCTGAGGAGGAGTCACCATGAGCCAAGATGCGGGATCCCCCTCCTTCCTAACGCAATAAGGCAGGACACACCCAGTCGGAGAGGGGAGGAGGATGAGGACGAGGAGGAGGAGATGGATGAAACGAGAGGAGAGGAGGAAAATGAAGCAGAGCCGCTACTGCTCATCCGCCCATCTTAGCTAGATGACGTAAGGACGGTTCTCCACCAGAACCAACTAAACAAAACGGGGCAAAAAAAGAAAAACGGTAACGGCTCCTTCCGCCCTGCAACCCGACAAAAGCACAGGTCCTGTGTAAATGTAGGGAAACCACTCCAACAAGCTGAACGGGCTCATCCTGCAGGAGCCGCATTCATGACAACAGAGTGAGGTGACACCGCAAAATACACGCAATTAATACCAGCAACCGCAGCAACCAGTGTTCCGAGGAGGCAGAAAGAAAAAGACCCGTTTTTATCTAGTTGCAGAGTGTTTTACCGATGGAAACACGGTTCTTTGCTTTGGGTTAGGAAGGAAAATGTTAGTCGGAAAACAAAACAGACAGTGAGCAAACTGTTTCCAGACAGATTCCTGCCTCACGGCCACAGCAACGGCCGATACGTGCCGTTGTGTCGCCCGGGGAGATCCGCCGCCGGAGCGCCATTCACAATCCGGCTATTTAAACCACATTTCCTCCTCCAGCAATGAACACTTCAGATTTTGCACATATTAAGGGGCTTTGCGCAATCTCTGACAGCGACTCTCCTGTTCGGCATACCTCCACAACACGGAAAACACCCCATCTCAACGAAATGCCAACTTTAGCAACAGATGCGGACAGAAACTAGCTAAAAAAAGTTTTACCAAAATGGATGCTATTCGACAAAGTGTGTTACGGTGCAACTGTTTTTAGGAGGGATTCAGTTTATCGAAAAGAAACGTTAAGTTGTCGGTACTCAGACAAGGGCTGACGGCGCTGACTGCAGACCACAGAAAGGCACGTACCGGGGCTGTAACCGAGCTAACTGTCGGGACGTTAGACAAGCAGAATCCGGTAAAAGAAAAAAAAATGAGCCTCTGGGGTGTTCAGATACTAAACGTGATTTTTTAAAGCGGAAAATACAACAAATTCGATGTTTTAACGTCCCGAAACGGGATAGTTGCTCGTTAACACCTGTGGACCTGTGGAAAATCTCAAATCTGTTGCTAATAAGTGGGTGTCAAGCTAAAGAAACCGCAGTTCTGACCGTTACCCGGATGCTGAGCGGTGCAGACAACCGGGGACACGACGGAGCCCCAAAAACACGTTAAAATGTCACTTTAACGGTCAGACGACCGTCTGCGGTGTTTGTCGTCTTTTTAGCCACACGTGAATTGAGGGAAAGCGAAGGAAGTTTTTTTTTTTTTTTTTTTTTTAAACTGAGCGAAAGGAAAAGACGTTACCTCCACTCGGCGGTTCGTTGTCCAAATCACGTCCTGTGTCGGTGTCGGTAACGGCGGGCAGCGTCCTCACCTCAGAGGGGTTCGTCCATTGCCCAGCAGGGCTCCAAGTTGACAACTGCAGTGGTGGAAAAATGACTGACAAACCGGGTGGGGAGGAGAAAAACAAGCTTTGTCCGACGGTTGAAGCAGTTTCTCTCACTCTGGTGACACTCAAACAGGCTGCGGTCCAGTAACGGCAGCCCCCGAAAAACGAACCGGACCCGAACTGAGTCCCGAAATCAGTCCGCTGGAAGGAGGAAAAACTCACTGTGTCTGTGTCCTCCGGAAGGACCGACTCTGGGAAAAAGAGCGGACCGGTTTACGAGCTGTAGCTGGCGGTATGTCGGTAGCGGGGCGGTGGGCGGAGGGGCTCCGGTACTGTGAACCGTAGAAAAGAACCAACAGCCGGATCAACGTCTCTTCTGCGCGAGCTGGGCACCCGAGAGAGAGGGAGGCGAGCGCGTGCTGGAGGGAGGGACCAGCCAGGATCAGCCAGTTTTTAAGGTGGATCCGAGAATTAACGACTAATCGACCGTTGTACCAATTAGTCGATTGGTCTAAATTATAAATTATTCCCTTTATCAAATTACCTTATTTAAATACTTAAACACTGGAAAAATAATATTACTATTTTGAGAAAAAAAATGCAATATTTCCAGAGAAAATCCAGTAGTTAACCAAAAAATTTGTCACCTAATCAACTATCTGACTGATTAGTCATTAATGTAAACAATGCATTTTCTCCTCCTTAATAAAGACCACTTCATATAGTAATTTTAGTATGTACATTGCTGGAAATGGGCCTCTGTACGCCTATGTAGATATTCCATTAAAAATCAGCCGTTTCCAGCTAGAACAGTCATTTTCCACATTAACAATGCCTAGACTGGATTTCTGATTCATTTAATGTTATCTTCATTGGGGGAAAAACTATGTTTCTTTAAAAAATATAGACATTTCTAAGTGACCCCAAGCTTTTGAACGGAAACAGGCCAATACAATTTGAGGAAAAATGCTGCATTTCCAGAAAAAGTCCAGTAGTTAATCAAAAAATTTTGTCTTCAAATCAACTATCTCACTGATTAATCTGTTGATGTGAACTATGCATTTCCTCTCCCTTTATAACTGACCACTTCATATAGTAATTTAAATGCATTTTGTGGTTAACAAACTGTATGTCACTGTATAATGTGGCACACACACACAAATATATTGTTAATATAATATAGAAACAAGTCACTATAACACGTTACAAACTGTGCAATAATATATCTACTATGTTGAGAAAAAAAGCTGCATTATTTCCAGAGAAAAAAGTCTAGTAGTTAACCAGAATTTTGTCTCCAAATCGACTACCTCACATTGACCACACTTAATAGCAATATCTATTTTATATATATGATGTTTTTGAGGATGATTTTAAGCAAATGTTTGGTTATTTTTTTCAGTGGAACAGCATGTCACATCTGATATATTTAGAGAAAGTGGGAAATTTGAAAATCCACCATTTTTTTCAGATTTTACAGTTTCTGGCTCTGATAAAAATGTAGATTTTTGGAAATTGTTTTAACAACATGACATGCTTTTTAAACTACAAAATAGTATACCTACTATTTTGAGGAAAAAAAGCTGCAATATTTTCAGGGAAAAAGTCTCATAGTTAAACAAAAATTTGCCACCTAACTGACTATCTTACCGATTAGTTGACGAGTCTAAACTATAACATTTTTGCCAATTTGTTTAGATATTCAGTTCATATTGTCTCGACAAACTGTATGTCATTGTACAATGCAGCACAACATGAAATTGAAAAAGGTAAACTGGCTAAGACATCGACCACGCTTAGTAGCAAAGTCTGTTTTTTGAAAAATTATACACACACACACACACACACACACACATATATATATAAAATTTTTCAAAATCAGTGTATATATATATATATATATATATATATATATATATATATATATATATATATATATATATATATATATACACACCGATTATTAACATAATATGGAAACAAGTCAATGCTACACACACATTATAAGCTGTAAAATAATATTCCTGCTATTCTGAGAAAAAAAAATGCTACAATATTTCCTCTTTCCTTTGTCTAGTAGTTAACCAAAACTTTGTCACCTAATCGGTTATCTCACTGATTAGTCAGTTAATGTAAAGTATAAATATTTTCCTTAAAAGAGGATTTTAAAAAAGAAGAAAAAAGTTGCATTATGTCACAATCAAAATATTGTAGGCTACATTGAAACTAATAATATTTTTGAGGTAAGAAGCAATAAAAGTATTAAATAATAATGTTTAGATCGTTATGTTACAAGAAACATAATATTTCAAACAAAAGACATGATATTGTGCGACAAAGCTTAGAATATTTTTAATGCAAAAATCGTGGCAAATACTTTGAAGAACTGTTGGAATTAGTAGCCTATTTATGGGTTCTAATATTATTCCATATTATATTTTGAGAAAAGCTCTAAAAGTTCCAGAAAAAAAGTCTCATAGTCGAGGATTTTGTCCCAAAAAAAATTCAAAGTTGCACTTTGTCATTAGCAAAAATGTTAACAGATTTTTAAAACATTATTATTAATCATTAATAATATTATTTGAAGGAAAAAATAAAAACAGTAAATAATAAGATTATGTGGAGATTATTACATGAAAATGTTGTCTTTTTAAAATGCTAATATTTTGAGGTTTGAGGATATATTACTGCATATCATATTTGGAAAAGAAACGGTAATATTTCAAGAAAAAAACTTTTGTAATTGAATACTTTGGAGGGAAAATAATTTTTTCATTGTGTCACAAGCAAAAATGTACAAAAAATAACAATAATTATGATTAAGTCAACATATTACATGAAAAATTAAAAAATAAAAGTTCTAATACTTAGAGATATGGTTATAATATTTGTTCAATTTTAGATTTTGAGAAAAGGCTTATTATTTACAGAAAAAAGAAATTGAAATTGAAATTTTTGCAAGCAAAAAATTTGGAATTTCATCAAAAATGTGTCATATTTTCCAAAAAACTAATACTTTGAGAAAAATATAACATTGATTCCCAGTATATTACAAGTAAAGTTGTGATATGTTGAAATTATATTTTGCAAATAAAGGTCATAATAGTTACAGATAATAGCCATATTTAATGTAATTGTGTGACTAGGAATTATTAGAATAAAGTTACAGTATTTCAGGGTTGAAGTTTATTAATTTCCTGTTAAAAATCCTGATATATCAGGAATATAACTGTAGTATTTCCAGGTAAAGGCAGTAAGAAAAGGGGGAAAGTCTGTAATATTTTATGAAACAGATTTGTATTTCAATTTACCGGTCGATCTACGTTCCTACCCTCACCTATGGTCACGAGCTTTGGGTAGTGACCGAAAGAACAAGATCGCGGGTACAGGCGGCTGAAATGAGTTTCCTCCGCAGGGTGGCTGGGCTCTCCCTTAGAGATAGGGTGAGAAGCTCGGCCATCCGGGAGGATCTCAGAGTAGAGCCGCTGCTCCTCCGCGTAGAGAGGAGCCAGATGAGGTGGCTCGGGCATCTAATTAGGATGGCCCCCGGACGCCTCCCTGTTTAGGGCACGTCCCACTGGGAGGAGGCCCCGGGGAAGACCCAGGACACGCTGGAGAGACTATGTCTCCCAGCTGGCCTGGGAACGCCTTGGGGTCCCCCGGGAGGAGCTAGATGATGTGGCCGGGGAGAGGGAGGTCTGGGCTTCCCTCCTAAAGCTGCTGCCCCCGCGACCCGACCCGGACCAGCGGTAGAAGATGGATGGATGGATGGATGGATGGAGATTTGTATTTCCTTTCTTACATTAATCCTGTGACTCCTCAGGTTGGACAGCACTCAATTTCTGTTCAGTAAAAAAAAATCAAACAGAATCTGTGTTGAATTTAAACTGAATCAATTCGAGACTCTTCCTGAAACAGCAGCACGTTGAATTCTTTCTGATTCATATGATTATGTAGGTATTATGGGGGCATCACGGGTTTGTTTATGGGTTGATTTCTGATTGTTGTCCTGGGGTCCGTTACACGAAGCAGGTTCAACAAACTCTGAGTTTAACCCTGAACTCTGAGTTGATCTACTCTGAGATAGAAAACTCTGAGTTTTCGGTTTCACAACGGCTGATTTGAGTTGGTTAAATCAACTCGGAGTAGTTTCACCCGGAGTTAAGCGCGTGCACCACAACTCTGAAAAGCCGGTATCAATGGAGTGCCGAGTCGACGAGTCACCATGGCAACGGGGAAGCGGAGGACTACACCGCTTGAATTGGAAATATTAATGCGCTTATATAGCGAGTTTGAACACGTTTTTAGAAAGAAGTGCAACACCTGCAGCTGCAAAAGAGAGGGAGACGCCGTGGGAGAACATTGCTGCCCACACAGCAAAATCTGTAGTGTTAATTTTCCAGTGTAAAATATTTTGAGTTAATGGGTGTTGATTTGGGTGTTGTTTTAACACTTGCAGTGATGAAATCGCTCTGGGGGCGGTGCTAATTAAGCGAGTTGAACGCAAACACCGCTGGCGGAGTTAAATATACTCTTGGTGGAGTTAATAAGCCACGCCCTATTTCAAATCGCGCATTTCGGCCATTGCCGACAGAGGAGAAGAAGGCGGTGGGTACGTCTGTTTGAAAAAGGTAAGAGACAAATATATTTACCTGGACAGGCTGTTAATCCGTATACAAAGTCGTGTTAACGTCTAGTGGCGTGTGAAGCGGTTGAAATGTGTCATTGAAGCAGTTTGATACTAGTATGTTAATGTGCGTAACATGTTACTGCTAGCTAACATGCTACTACTAGCTAACAAGCGGTAAACTATAGTCATTTAATAGGCACATTTTTCTCCGGTAGAATATCAAATGAACAGCTAAAGTAAGTATAGTATATTTCAATGAAATTTAAATGCCCAATGGTGGGTTAAATAACATTTTTTAGAGCAAACGGTGGCCAGTTTTTCCTCACAAAATGACAGCTACTGTCTGTGGTGGGGGAGGGGAGTGGCGGCGTAATACGGTGTAGGTTAGGGGTTAGTTAGCAGTTTGGGGGTTACGGGGTTACACAAGTTAAAAAATGGATGAACTGATATCTAAAATAGTGTGTACGTGGGTGTGACAGTAAACTGGTGTCAGTTAAACACGCGCGCCTGTCACTGGACAAGTGAAACGGTGGCGGGTGGATTAAAGTCTGGAGCCCACCACAAGTTTTTGTAGACCAGCATTAGCCGCAAACGCTGGGACATTAGAAATGCTGTGGTTAAGTGTCAGCTGTCATCAGCAGGTCACTAAACTCTGCATATAGCCTCTGGTAGGCTTCTAAGCATGGATGGTTGAGTAGTTTTGAAGCTAAATGTTATATTGAGCACGAAGATTTTCATAACTGTTTTGTCATACTGCAGGTCATTGGGGAAATTTTACTTTTTATTGTTGTATTATAATTTTGTTTGGAGGACATTTTACTTTTTTTTTCTTGACCATTTGGCTTGATTTGAAGTTCGCTTAACTTCTTGCACCTGTGAAAGCTAAATGGCTAGATTTCTTTTCTTCAAGGTGCAGTTTCAAGATGTCATCATGTTGCTGAAGGTGAAATACCAGAGTACCAAAAAGTACATCAGATTACAGTCAGGTTTCACCTTTTTGGATTTCATCAATGAACGTGAGTAGGCATCTTAACAAAATATGTAGCTATCTTAATAACAAATGGAAGCACAATGATTTATGTAGCATCACTATTTCAGGATTTTTTTTTTCTGTGTTGTGCATAGTTTACTGGAATGTTAGTAATATCATGATGTTTAATGATAATGATGATAACAACAGCAATATGATAATTGTAATTATCTTAGTTGTGGCACTTAACTTCTAACCTTTCGCCAGTAGAGAGCATGGCTCTTGCTGCAGGGGTTTTTGGTTTATTTTGACATTCAAAATACAGTGAGAGGAGGCACCAAAAGTAAATATTTAATTAATATTATTATGCTGACATTTCTATTACCATTCCAGAGTCCAATAAAAATAATATAATAAATGAAGAGAAAGAAATCATCCTCGCCTTCTAAAAAATGTGAATTACAAAGCAATATCACCATTATAACCAAGCTCCAGTATCCAACTTTGCCACTGAATTTGTTCCTCAAGAGAGACATGCTTTGTGTATCTTTATCTGTTTTCATGTTTATCTTCCTGTAGTCAAAAACAAGTTTGGGCTTCCTGATGACACTGAACTTGACGTTTTTGATGAAACCAACACAGCAGTGGAGGAAGACATCTTTCTTGAACTGATAGAGGCCAATCCGGACTTATGCCTGACAGTACGTGACAGCATTTCACATGAAGGTAGGTTTCATTATAAAAATCTCTTGAAACTTACACACCAATGGACAGGGTTGGGTCATATTACTTAGACAAGTTGTCAGTTACTGAATAAAAAATGACATGGCAATTTTCATGATTAATAATGCTATCCAGTGGATTACAAAAAAGCCACACTG
Source organism: Amphiprion ocellaris (assembly GCF_022539595.1). Classification (NCBI taxonomy): domain Eukaryota; kingdom Metazoa; phylum Chordata; class Actinopteri; family Pomacentridae; genus Amphiprion; species Amphiprion ocellaris. The sequence continues at coordinate 7,865,775 of NC_072770.1, read as the reverse complement.
CCTGAGCAGCTTGATGGAGATGCCTGCAGGGAAGGTATTTCATTTCTTGTTCACTCTCCTGATGAAGCAAGTGTGTTTCAGAAGATGAAGATGACCTTGCAACATCGCCAGGACCTAGTGCATGATCCACAGAGAACCACAGATGTCTTTAAAACATTCCCACGATTTTTAGATGTGAAAGGACTGGTGAGTTGTACATTTCTTTTTTTTAAAAACTCCATTGTTTTGTTTGGTTGGATGTAAGCAGTGAACAGTACACTGACCATTGACTTGATGTATTTGCATGTGTGTATGATCAACAGCTGAATCAAGACTTCCTGCTGCTGTTTGGAGCTGAAACAGCCTCCAAGATGCTTGAGAAGTGGGACACAGCATTCAGGCCCAAAGTTATCAAAGAGGCCAAACACTTGACTCTGTCAACTGAGCTGTGCCGACTTCTGAAAGCTGCTGAGAAACTCACAGAAAACGATGACACAAGTAAGCTACATGACATGCTTGGTTTATATTCCAAACAGCTAGTGCTATTTACTTTGTGCATTCTAAGTAGATACTAATGATGTGTTTTGCTCTATTTTCCTCCTGATAGACTGGGACAGCGACATGGCTTCTCTACTGCTCCTTCTCCATCTCTTGCCACCCACAGCTGGACAGAAGAGGGCCAAGATAACTTGCAGTAATGCAGTGGACAAAATGGTTCACTTTCACAAGGTATGTATGTCTCATCTGTTAAAATCCAACAAGCCAGTTTAAATTAACTCAATTAGAAACAACTTGCAAAGGCATGTTCTTCACCCAGAGATGTATGTTTGCAAAAAGAGAGAGGACTAATCTGAAAGTCTTCAGGTTGTCTACTTTAAAACAATTCCTCAACAGCAAGTACTTCTTGGGGACAAATAGACAGTTTGTCATGGCCTGTTTAGCAACTCAGCTTTTCTGGTGTCCTACAGACCCAAGTATGCCATGAGCAGCTGAAAACTTGCTAGTTTAAGATGTTCATGTTATTACTGTCATTATTCTGTTTGTAGTCATGCTGCAGCATCGATGAACACCTGCGAGGAAGAGAGGGTAAACAACCATATATCCTTGCTGCTGGCCGAACCCAGAACAGGATTGACACTTTCTACATCGTCGTGGACAAACAGCTCATCCCCTGCCAAGCTGCCAACTCGTTGGGTGCTTTTGATGAACTATTTAAATCCCACTACGTGTTCAACCTATCTTATGATGAGTCTCTGGTCCAGCTCTACACTTTTGTGCAGACAACAATCTATAACATTGATGTTACCACAACAGAAGAGTCACCAAGAGTTCGTGAGTTACGTGAAAAAAAACTCATCAACTAAAACACTGAAAAAATGTTTGTGCTTCATTTGTCAAGCTGTGCATGTTCTCTGCCAGTCCTTGATAACTCATCTAAGAACTGATCACAGTTTCTATCCTAGCACCAGGCTTAAGTTGGTTTGTTCACAAGATCGTTGTAGGCGTCAGTTTTCAACATATTCAGGTTTCAAAAAACATCTAATTAGTGCTCATGAGACGGGTTCTTGTCAAAGTGGTGATGCAGCAAACTTAGAGTCATTTCAAGCTAATTTTAATTAATAAAAAAGATACTTGTTGTCAACAATGTTATCCACTTCCTGGTGAACAAGGTTGTGGTTGATAATTTCAGTGAGCATTTTCATGCTTACCAAGTATATGAAAGTGATGAGAAAGATGTTATTAAAGCAGACAGTCTTGAAATATATAAGCCTTTTGACTTCCAAAGTGCTTATGGTGGAGATGAGAGCCTCTATATTGTACCATTATTTTCTTTGTAAATGTGCACATAGAGTTAAGTTGTGCCCAACTCCCATGATGCTAGGAAGTTGGGTTTTTTTTGTCCTGAATTAAAAAAAAAAAAAAAAAAAAAAAAAGATACATTTGTTGTAATGATTAATTGCACTTGATCACTGTAAAGTGACTTGTGGGTCAACACTTTTAAACTTCTGTAAGCACAGGTGGTAAAGAGATTTACAGCATGATAGTGTTATGGTGATAAACACTTAAAAATACACTTTCATGTGTAATAAGACAACACAATGAATGTTAAAAATTAACACTCCTAGTGAAAGGAAATAACACATTTTAGTGTTAAAAGTACACTTTCATGTGTCATTAAACAACACTCACAGTCTCAGATATTTAACACTATTCAAGAGTTAAAATATTAACACTTTCCAAAGTGTAACTTTAACTCAAAATCCGTGAGAATTATATAAACTCAGAAAAAGTGTTGATTTTAACACTATGCGAGTTAAATTAACACTTGTGATTTTGCTGTGCAGGTCAATGTGTAAGTTTAAATCACAATAATATTACAGGGGAAGACTATTACGTTCATTCATTTAGGTGCAATCCCGCGGGGGTGAAGCGCACGTGGCAGCAGCTGAAGATGAAATATAAGAACATTGTTCAAACAGGTAAGAAGTCGGCATAATCTCATGGAGCTACCTCATTTTGATCATGTTTTACATTGTAAAGTAGCCTAAATATTAGGTGGCTGTGTGTCTGTGCAGTGGTTTTACCCCGCACATAGCCTAAATGTCTGCATCCATATCATGTTCTGTTAAACAATTAAGCCTATTTAAACTAACACAGACTTCTACTCAGCCAACAGAAAGAAAGGAGATGCCTGTAAAAAGGGAGGTGGCCCAGCACCACCACCTCTAACGGAAGCAGAGGAGCTGGTCCTAAGCCAGAATTTGGGAAGGCCAGTGGCTGAGGGAATCCCTGGAGGGAGCTCATCCTCTGAGACCACATCCCAAGACACAAGTGCTTTTATAAAATGTAATGTCTCTGTGTGTGTAGCCCATGTATATGTATATATGGAATGTTTTCAAGCATATTCATACAAATATTTATTTCTCTTTTGGGTCTTTTTTTCTTTTGGCCCAACAGATTCTGATGGTACTATCTGCCTGGTGGAGCCCCTTCACACCACAACAGACCTTGTAACTGTAAGTAGGCAATACTCCAAAGATTTTGCCAAATGGTAGTTTAAGTCCACTGAAACATATCACTCATGTAGGATGAAGAGGATGAAACTGTCTGCTGCCTTTACAGAGGGGGATCCAGAAAGGCATACAGAGGTATGTTAGTGATAGTTCTCTTCCCATTCACATTTCTGAACATTCTGGTGGAATATAGAGTGTGACATTTAGCCTACACTGAAGTATTGCACATTCTCATCCTTTTTAACAGAGCATGGCTGGACAGCAGCAGGATGGTCCCTCAACTTCCACTGCACAGATTGACACAGTGAGATGGATGTTCAGTAAACACCAGAGGTTCAGTCCATGGAATTCATGTGCAACTGTATAATTTAATGTCCTTTATGTATTCCCAGTTACCAGTAAAACAAATATACAAAATCGACTTGCTGAGAAAAATACAAAAAACAGATAAAGAAATGCAGTACTTGGACCACCAGATTAAGAAGGCAGATCTGGAAATTGAAATACTGGAGCACAAGTTAGAGGTGGATGCAGGTCACAGGTGAATTATGTTAACTACTGGAACATTAACTAAACTAGCTCTTTTATTTGTAGGAAATAAAGAAGACCAAATGAAATGTATGTCATGTGTTTATTTCACTGCTGTGGTGGTGATGATGGAGACTTAAACTCTAAAGTGATTATTGCATATGGTGTCTCTGACTGCTCTGCTGTCCTGGATAGCTGGCAGGTGGATGGAGTCATCATCTGGGTCTTCAGTTTGTAGGGCAGAGTGTTGCTCTCCTCTAATAGTGGCAATATTATGAAGAACAACACATGCCACAATAATATCACAGGCCTCTCAGGAGTCACCCTGAGGTGACGTAGACACTGGAAACAGGCTTTCAGCAGGCCTATGGTCATCTCCACCCGGGCTCTCGTCTTGCAGTGAGCCCGGTTGAAGTTCTGTTGGGGGCCTGGTTCAGGGTCAGGGTATGGGGTCATCAGACTAGGTTGGCATGGTAACCCCTGTCACCCAGCAGAAGACCATCAAACTCTCCTGTAATGTATAGTGGATACATTAGAGTATATTAAAGGAGGGAGACAAGTGAATTATATTGTTAAAATCTTTAGGCTGTTTACCACGTTGCAGTCTGTTGCTCAGGTTAGACTCATGATAAATCCTCCAGTCATGAACAGACCCAGACCACTTGGCCTCCACATTGGAAATGATGTGTGCAGCATCACATATGATCTTGACAGTGCAGAGAATGACAGATGTTGAACTATGATGCAGTCTTTAACATTTTGAAACCGTAGTCAATCTACCTCTAACCTACCTGCACATTAATGCTGTAAATAGACTTCCTATTCACATAATCAGCTTCATTATATTTGGGAGCTGTGATGGGGATGTGTGTGCCATCAATGCAGCCAATCACACTGAGAAATCCTAAAAGAACTTAAATTTACTAATCACAGTCTGAGGTTGCAGCACAATGTCATTAACTGGATATGATTTAAAATTAATTTAACAGATCTCTACATCATTCACCTGCAATCCTGTGGAACTCCTCCTTGATGGCTCTGACAGGTTTATGTCCAGGGAAAACCACAAAGATGGTAAAAGTCGTTTCAGGGCCAGACACACTTTTCTGACCATCCTGCATACAGTTGCTTTACTGAAGTGCTCTGCATCTCCGACATTATATAAAAAACTCCCATTTGCAAAGAACCGCAGCACAACACACAATATCTGCTGGGATGTGAGAGCATGACTGCGGTTGGTAATGTTGTAAATGTAAGGACGGATTAGGTTGTGGATGTAGGTTATGGATTGTGAGGTGAAACGGTACCGTTCAAAAAGATAACTGTCCGGAAATGCCAAAACACCTATGCGCGGTCTGATAACAATCTCCCGACGAATATTTAATTCTCTGTGCAGTAATGCTGCTCCTTCATCCACTGGATTGTTCATAAAAGGACGTCATTTTGACACACGGCAGAACTAGACTTCGCCAAAACTCGCCAGCTGACTGAATGAATGAGGAAATGAAATGGCGTGTGTGACTGAAAGAGGGCGGAGACTGAGAGAAACTCGAGGTTTACTGAGAAAAACCTGGTCCCGACCAGGTTAGAGTCAGAGAGTCTGTTACTACGGTAACTGACCGAGAGTTTAAGTTACCCCTCTTTGTGAAACAGGCTAGAGTTACCCCTCTGTCTCTGGTTTGAGTTACCTCCCTTTGTGAAACGGAAAACTCAGAGTTTCCCTCATTTCAGGGTTAACAAACTCAGAGTTTTCACTAAACCTGCTTCGTGAAACGGACCCCTGGTGAACAGCTACTGAGTTCCTCCTTTGATCTGATTTATTAAAGCCTCTGAGCTGCTGCACACATCTGTCTAATATGGAGTTATGAAAAGGGGAGATCACATCATTCTAAATCAGAGATGGAGGTGTGTGTTGATGAGAATTTTTTTCTAGTGCAAGCGCAGAACACGAACAAAGAATCTGAAAAGAAATTTCTCTGCGACTGCCAACTGGCCACTCAATCAGCTCTGCCTCCTACGCTATGCTAATGACAGGGAGGCAGAGAGGTGGTTAAAGCTGCCATTTAACAGCACATTACACTGCTTCACTTTCAATCAAAACTGACTGCGGATGAAGCAGAGCTGCTGAATCCCAGAGTCCCCCTCAGTCACCATCTTACCGTCACTGTGTTCGACAGTCTGTCCCAGGCCCACACTACATACTCTGGACAGTGCAGAATGGAGACAGAAAGCCTGTATTGACGTTATACAGATGTACAAAGAAACTGGAAATGCTTTCAGGCATCTACAACAACATAAAACATTCTTTTAAGTAAGACAAATGTATATTGCATAGCAGAAAGAAATACAAAAATGTTAGTAGTGTGCTGTTTTTGCAGTTAGCATACCAGATGTCAGCACACTTTACTGCTTTACTCATCAAGAAATAAGGTTTATGTCCATCTAAGCACTTAATTTTTTATCTCTGCCTCGTTTTTTTAGCTTTATCTTTCTGTTTGTGCTGTTTGGTGGTGAGCAGGTGGAGCACAGTGTATTTATCAGAGACTGTTTACTGAAAACATCTGCTAGTCAGTGAATGTTTTGTGGCCTTACAGATTATTAAAAATGTTTCCGTATCATGTTGATAAAATAATGTTTCTCTACAAAAAAAACAAAGGTATCAACCATATGCACAGATGTGACTGACCGCTCCAGTGAAAGTTGAGCCAGGTTAACCTTACTTGTCATTTATGAGCTTGAAATAAGGAGTAAGCTGTTTCTTTTCATGCAGAGCAGTAGTTTACCTGGAAGTTCCAGCAACACGATCTGCCCAAGATCTTTGGAGAGTCAACAGCCTGCAGGTTTTATTCAAATCAGCACAACTGGTGATTTCACTGTGGAGCCTATCTCAAAACCATTACGTTCATGTACATCTGAAGTGCATTTTACACAATTAAACTGCATTTTACACAATTAAACTGCATTCTCAATCATGTTTTGAAGGATTTTCTTCAGATTTTGTTTGTGACATATTTAAATACATTCATAATCAACAGACTCTATCTTTACCGTTTATTTTATTGCTTTCCAACTGTTGCTCCTTTCCATTCAACCAGTTGTGTATTAGATAAGATAAGATAAGGTAAGATAAGATAAAGTTCTTTATTTCTCCCCACTCCAGGGGAAATTTACATTGTTACAGCAGCTTTATTTACAATATATACAAGGGTGGCAAAATTTTTTAACAGAAAAAATAAAAATAAAGTTTAAAAGTGCAGAGATGTGCAGTGCAAGAATGTCAGTGCAAATTTTATGGTTTGGGGTGGTAATGATATAGTCCAGTTTATGTTAACATCAGCCAGTGATGCTGATGTTGTAAAGTCTTATAGCAGATGGGATGAAGGACCTGCGATAGCGCTCTTTCTTGCAGGGTGGATGTCTCAGTCTGCTGCTGAAGGAGCTGCTTAAAGACCCCACAGTGTCATGCAGTGGGTGAGAGGGATTGTCCATGATAGGGCAGGAATCATCACCTTGACAACCCAGAAAATGGAGGAGAAGCCTCAAACATGTTGTGACAGGTTCATAGTTTAAACCAAATCCTGAATATATTCTTAAACTTCACCGTGTAGTTTTTCTGCCTAAACCTAACCAAGCAACTAAAAAGCACTTAACATTGTCAAAGGGTTATTTTTTAACTCAGAGCATGACAGTTTAGTCAATCTAACCAAGTCATTTTGCTTTTTTAACCAAATCAAACATTGAAAGCGAGTATAAAAATTCCAATCCTACAGAGGGCACACTCCCTGGGCAAAACTCACACGTTAGACTTCCACCACTACCACTTCTCCAAAATCCTAACATATGTTTCTCTTACATATAATAAAAAATGTATAAGACATTGTGTCACTGGGGTTTTTTGTTGTTGTTGGAATATTAACCTGCAGACTGTTGGTTCTCCATAGATCATTAATGGAAAGCCCTGGCATTAATGTTTTACTTGGTTCAAGTTGTTGGTGGTCCATAGGGGGAATATTTGCTGTCAGTTTACAAAGATTCTCCTCATGAAGTCGTGAATTGAATGAACAAGGCTATCTGATAATGCTGATGACCAATTTGTCTGCTGTTTCAACATGTGTTTGGATTCTTATACCATTTATGCAACATTTCAATGTTGGTGTTGGACCTCTGCAACACCCTGCTGTGAATGAGTTCAGAGGAATGTGTCGTGTCAAGACTCACCTGCTTGATTGGCTGGAGCCCTTTACCTCGCCTCCCGAACACACTGTTGTCACAACACACCTGTGTATGTAATGTCAATATGTCCAGCAGAGTCAGTACGAGGCAGCAGATGAAAAGCACATAATCTGTAAATAGAACAGCCGCAGGATCAGGGTGAAAGTTCTGGTGTTGCATCAAATATACCAGAAGACTGCTCCATAAAACAAGTTCAGCAGATAATCCAGCCTTACTTCAGTTAGTCGGAATTACTTTCAGATTATTGCAGTTCCATAAAGCAAAGTGAACATAGTTCAAGCTCAGTTACTCTGGAAACTAACCTGGTCCAGGGCAGGCTAACTGTCAGGCTACCTGCCAGGCTAACTACCAGGCTAAGTCTAAGTTGTTGTTTAACCATCTGAATCTCAAAAGCTGCCAGGCAGTTTGAAAGTCATGGTATCTAAATAAATATGGACGAAATTACAAATCTTTATCATATCAACAAAGTGTAAAAACAGAAAGCAATAATGACTACACAAAGTATTACCTGTGTCTCTGTCAGTGTCAGTACACAGCAAGCTAATAACAGTGTTAGCCTCTAAGCTAAGTAGTTAGCTAGTAGCTAGTTCACTAAAGTAAAAGTTTATTAAAGTTAAATGTCTCTTACTTCAGACAGAAGTTGCCAAACTACAAAGATGTAAATTTGAGCGACTATTTATATCAATCATCGCAGTCTCAGTACACAGCCAGCTAAGAACCAATTTTTCACTTGACTAGCCCTCATATTTATCTGTTCTACCAGTGTATAAAAGTGAATATAACGTAGTGCAAACTAGCTCCAGCTTCTCTCCATATTGTTAACTAGCAGTCATTTTTCTAATATATACATATCTAGCATAAACATATTTAGCTAGTTCACTAAAGTAAAGGTTTAGGTTTTTTTTTTTTCAAGTATAGTGAGTCTTACCTCAGACAAATGTGTGAAAAAAAGTCCAAATAATTCAAAAGCTCAACAAAAAAACAAAGAAAAACTGAAAACATGTCAGCCATTTTGTCTGAATAGTCATTTACCACATTAACAATGTCTAGGTTGTATTTCTGATTAATGTTATCTTCACTGACAAAAAATGGTTTTCTTTCAAAAATAAGGACATTTCTAAGTGACCCCAAACTTTTGAATGGTAGTGTTTCTCTATATACTATAGTGTATATTCAATTCACAGGTTGGATTTGATTTGATTTTTACCAGAAGCTTCAGAGCTCAGGTATAATGCAATTTAGTTGGAGTTTTGGTCGGCACACTGTGTTCAGAGGAGATTTATGAGTAAACCAAAAGTCCTAACGCAATGCAAGTCACGCTGGGGGAAAAGAGGACAAAATCACCTCGTTTTTTTTGTATAAATTGTGCATGTACAAGGAAATTTGAATGAAGGAAACAAGGTTAATCCTACTTTTGAAAAATAGTTCAACGTGTAAAAAATTTTGCGTGTACATTCGCCTCCATTTTGACACCCATTATAAGAGTTTAAAAAATCATGAAACTTAAACTGTGACTGAATAAAATCCCAAATAGATTTTAAAGCACAGATTCAGTCAAATAAAGTACTAAGTCTTGTGACTGGTTTAAACTCTGAATGAAGTTTTTAGTGTTAAGTATGCCAGAACAATAGGGCTAAAAAATGCCAATGTTTCTTCACTAGTGCTAATGTCCCATTGTTTTCTATGAGGAAGTTGATTTTAATTTTTAATATTTTTGTAAACACAGTGCAACAAATCATGACAGTCGTAGCACGCTGTTCTTGCATGAATTGATGTATTTTTTGCAGAAAATATGTGAAATTGACCCACAGCCTCACGCATGTAAACACACTTGTAGATGAACAAATAACTTCAAATAAAGTTCCAATGCTAGCGACCTTCTTAAACGTTGAATTAAGTTGTTCAAGTGTAAAGTATGCCAGGCTCCAGAGAAGGGTTTCTTTATTCATTGTGGCAATTTCCTATTAACTTCTATATAGGAATTAATCCCAGTTCAGTCACTACTAGCAGTACAGTATTCCCATGGAGCTGCACGTTTTTTTTTTTTTTTAAAGTTATTTTTTTGGCCTTTTTGTCGGCTTTTTATTAGATAGGCGTAGTGAGAGAGAGACAGGAAACAGGGGAGAAGAGTCGGGGGAAGACATGCAGCAAAGGGCCGCGAGCGGGAATCGAACCCGGGCCAGCTGCGTCGGGGACCAGCCCTGTACATGGGTCGCCCGCTCAACGCGTTGAGCTATACGAGCGCCCCGGAGCTGCACGTTTTGATGCATTTGTTCCTAGAGTTTACTCAAAATTGACAAGTTACACAGTGAAAATTGTGATGGAAGGAGAACAACAAAACTAGAAAATGTTGGAATTCATTTTTGAACAGTAGAGCTTAACTAATCCAGGTATTTCTGAATTTGAAATGGAACCAGCTACTGAAACCCGTCACTACACCAGAGCTGGTCCTCCACAAATTATTGGAGTCTTAAAGGTAAATTGCAGGTTTTTCAAGCAGCATCTTATTCTCATAATTGCAGCTGTTGTGACTGTGATTATGACTCTGCTAACTTTGTGCTTTCCAAATGCTCTTCAGAAGATAACCAGGCGCTGGACTTCTTGAACGTCCTTAAGAGACGATGACTGCTACTTTCCAAGCATGAGCACAATAAACTGACCTGCAGCTTCACACATGAAAGCAGATGTGCAGATGAACATACAGCTGTTTGGCTTGTCGACAGTGTGGCTGACAGAGCAGGCATTTTAATCTGCACAGGCCATGAAATGTTTTACTCTGCACTCATAAACATGACCCAAAGAGCATTTTTAAAGCTACCTTCCTGCATTTTTGCACACTGCTGTCACAGTTATTGTGTTGTGGGCACATCTGCAGCTCAGCATTGTCCCTGAATGCCTCCTGTGCAGAAACAGATGAAGCTCTGAAACTACTGCTCTGCTTCCATGCTGCTCACGCTGCATCCTCTGCATGACCTCTAGTCTGGGGAGCTCATTTCTCTGCTTACTTCTGATTAGACCCAGAAACAAGCGTTTGGAACGATTTATGCAGAATTTTAAGACTTGTGGAAAGCTTTGGGAGTTGAACAAATATCCAGCAAGAGGTGGTGAGTGCAGAGTTAGTTAGAAACAGTCAGAACCACCACAGTGATGACAATAGGAGCCAGCTTCCAACATGCCTGGGCATTTTTCCTGGGAATGTTTCCTAACTTGGCAACTTAGCAGCTACTTTTAGCCTAAAGATGTTTTGTAAACGGGGCCTGTGATCCATAACCTATACCATTCAAGGAGTTTATTTAGTTGCTGGAGGTGATCCAGAGCCTGGAGGGAGAGCATCCTGAGAGACTTAGTTCAGGGCAAAAAAGTCACCGCTCCATCTGTTCATGGCTGCAAAGGCAGCAGGAGCTCACACACACACACAAAGTTCCACCACTTCAGAGAACATTACTGAGCATATTCACCATCAGTAGAACCACTATTCACCAAATCCTCACCCAGACCTGAAACCAAGTCCACACCCTAACATGTAATGATTTACAGGGACTTGCTTTTTTCTCCAGAAAGGAGAAAGGATTCTATAATGTGACCATCTAGACAGATTGATGTCCCTATAACATGAGTTATACAAGAGCACACACACAAAGAGGCAAAGGAGAGGATTCTTGAAATTTTCCCAAAATGTCTTTTTGACAGCTTCAGTGGCCACAGCATGTCTGAGCCTCATTTCCATTTCATGAGGCTGATGTGTTGTGAAAAAGCAGCCAGGAATGCAGACCGGTTTTCCTCAACCTCTAGGAAACTCGCCAGGTAGATTCCTGTCCAACCAGTCCCAGCCCTGCTCATGTCCACTGCGACTCCCTTTGCTTTATCACATCAGTTTAAAAGTTTTTCTCCTATTAAATGATCCAATAAAAATGAAACTTGTGGCTCTACCTCCAGTCTTTCAAATCCATTCATGATAACACATATTAATGATTTAATTGAAGAAATGTCTTAAATGACTATAAGCTGTGTTTGTTACAAAAAGTGGTTTACAGACTGAAGCAGGCTGCTGACTGACATTGTTGTCTGCAGTGTAATAGCGTCATACATCACTATGTGATGTGTTATTGGTGCTTCTGCCCTGCAGTTTCACAGATACGTAAGACTGATTCCACCTGCAGTTACTGCAGCACCGAGCAGCTGTGGTGAATTTCAAGTAGACGTGACTTTATATTTCTGTTTATTTTTACTTGTGTGGATTCGTGGTTCTGAATTAAAAGTCCTAATGAAATTAGGTACAGGTGCTCTGGATTCTCTTGGTTTAATTTTGACCACCATTCTACATCAGTGGATTTAACCGGGGGGATTTTCCCACTGAAATGTAAAGATCCCATATTGTTCTCCTTTTCAGCAGATTAATAAAAGTCTGTCATGTCTCCAGAATGTGTCTTTTAATTTTTTGCTCAAAACACTACAAAGATGGTTGATTTCTCCATTACTGTATATTTCCCAGTTTTAGTTCGGTTCTAAATGTTCTGTTTCAATGTCTGTAGCTTCAAATGTAGCTGAGCTGCAGCTGGCCCCGCCCCCTTCAGGAAAAAGACTCTCCCTGTCCATGATTGACAGATGAATGAATATGTGAGAGCAGGAATTTCTGTCTTCCAACTTTCTCTCTGGTGATCATTTTACCTGGAAATGTCAATGAATTTTCAGCACAAAAGTTGTTTTTAACTTCTGTTCACCTTTGTCAGGTGATGTTAACATGTGGTCTGAATGAGCTGCGTTTCAGTCACTGTTTCATCCTCATTCTGCTGTCTGACTACAGAAATAGAAACATTTGTAAATAAGAACAGTTAATTGGGAGTTCAGCTGTATTAAAATGTAGTTTATATGAGCACAGAGAGCAGGAGAGAAGCTCACAGATGGAAACGGTAGCTGAGTTTAGGTTGAACTGAAGCACAACATGGAAACACGGTAATACACTAAGTCCTTGTTTAGTGGTTTGAATTAAAGCTTCCACAGAGCTCTGACTTATGGACAGACCATCAACCAACTTTAGTCATATCATGATTTTATTATTGTTGCGGGGACTTTTGCATCAATAATTCCAGTCATCCATTGGATGCTCAGTTCCTCAGATTCTGTCAGTGCATGAAGACTCGTGTTCACTCTTACAGCCAACAGCAGAACATTTGGTGAGTTTAGTTCGTGGTTCGGACATTTTGGAGTTTAGCAGAAGCAGCTGTAGAAAGTAAATAAACCAGCTGCTCATTCTGTTTGGTCCACCTGAATTTTTGTATTTTTGATGACCTTTAAAAGTCCAGTGGGTCAGATTTAGTGGTGAGACTGCAGATTACCACCAACTGAATACCCTCCTCTTGTCCATTCTTTGTCCAGACAACTGTAGAAACAAGATGAGCTCTGAGGACTTGTTCTGTATCTAGAAAAGAAGGGTTCAGGTGATTACAAACTGATTAAAACATGACTATGAATACTACATACCATTTCTGCTGATAGATTTCCCTGAATCCTGTACACTGGTCCTTTAAGTGTCTTTCAGCTACATTTGCCTTCTTTAACAAGCCCATTAACAAATCTAGAGCATTATTGGGACATTAGCTTTTGCCCCTTGAAGAAAGTCGAATTGGCATTCATCAGGCTCTCAGGTTTATGGATTGACTGTGTTCAGTGAGTGGGAGAGAGTAGCAGCACCTTCAACGAAACATGAATTAGCTGAGAGTGTGCTGCACTGTTCACTGATCCCTGTTTCCCTGCATGAGAACTTCTTCTCTTTTGTTTCTTTTTCTAAACTAAGTAGTTGGACTAATTGGTATCCTCTGTGCTATATGGTATTTCTGACACTACAGGTAGATTTTGATGCATTTAGACAATTATCTGAATGATACCTGATCATTTTGCCCCTTAGTTTTTGTATGCATGCAAGTACTAACATTATACAAATGAATGCATGAGATACGAAGAAACACTTTCACCAATCAGCTACAACATTAAAACCACAAAGAGGATGAAGTGAGTGATACAGATCATCTTGTTATAATGCAATGTTCTGCTGGGAAATGTAGGTCCTGACATTCATGTGGATGTTATTTTGACAAGCGCCACTCACCTAACCATTTGGCAGACAGAGAATGCAACAGCGTTCACCAACGTCAACAAAAAATGTTCAGGAGTGACTCCAATAAAGGAGTCTTGACGGACCTCCAACCTCCCCAGATCCAAATGCGATCAAACATCAAATAGTGGGGGAACCAATAGCGGTCCAGCTTTGTGTAGCTCTGCCACCCCCATTGGCTTCCAGGTGAACCAGTCAGAATAAGCAGCTGGATGTCCGTGTAGTTTCTCATTCATCCAGGTCATGGTTATCCAAAGTTGTTTAAATCAATCCAACTGGACTTTAAGAAGGTTCCTTGAAGACGTTTCACCTCTCATCCAAGAGGCTTCTTCAGTTCTGGTGGTGGTTGATGTTGCCTCGGCTTATAACCCCTGTGAGGTGTGGTCAGTGTTATTCACATTCCGACGACCATTGCCAAGGCCCACCTGGCTCCTCAACGATGGTCGTTGGGAGCCAGGGAGTGACACAAAGGGGGTCGTTGAAATGCGAGTTTCACCGAGCCCTTGTATGCTAATGGTGGTCGTTAGCATGAGCCACCTCACCTGAGTCATTCTGCCAAGTGAATAACACTGACCACACCTCACAGGGGTTATAAGCCGAGGCAACATCAACCACCACCAGAACTGAAGAAGCCTCTTGGATGAGAGGTGAAACGTCTTCAAGGAACCTTCTAAAAGTCCAGTTGGATTGATTTAAACAATTTTGGATAATAAGCAGCTGCCTCACAGTCCACCAGGTTTATTTACTTTCTACAACTGCTTCTGCTAAACTCTAAAATGTCCGAATCATGAACTAAACTCACCAGATGTTCTGCTGTTGGCTGTAAGAGTGAACACAAGAGTCTCCATGCGCTGACAGCATCTGAGGAACTGAATACTCACTGGATTACGATCTATGCTAATGTTCCCACAGCAATAAAAGAATCCTTAGTGTTAGCATCTTGTGTGGCTAATTTGGCAAGCTTTAGATTTGATGGAAACCTTAATTTAAACCAGTAAACAAGGACTGGGTGGGTTGCTGTGGTTTCATGCCGTCTGTTCAGTTCAACCTAAACTCAGCTGCTGTTTCCATCTGTGAGCTTCTCTCTCACTACATTTCAACCAGCAAACTGTGTTGTGTTGGGTTCTTTTGCAAATAAAGACTGCTGCTTTGAGTAATTATGGAACCTCTTTATTAGCTGGCTACAACAACATTGCCGTTCTTCTCTCTGTTGTGTCTGTTCTCTTGCAGTACTCAGACACCATCTATGCATGGTCTGCCCCCTAGTGGTAACACACATAATCTTCTGGATAACACCACATCCCCCTTACTGAAGTTAGGTTGAGCCTTCTTAGCTGTAAACACTCAAAATACATTCGTAATATCAAATTGTCTCAGTTCACATTGGTCACCTAACTATATTAGGGCAAACACAACTCATTTGCATTTAAACAGTCCCATAACATTCTTGTTTTTCTTTTAAAAAAATCATTCCATGAATTATGTAACATTTTTATGCAAAAGCATCCTTAAACTCAGCATATCAAAAATATCAATGGATAACTTTTACAGATTAAGCCTTCTTGGTTTTATTACATCTCTACCAGACCTATTACGGACAACACCTGGTGATTGTTGTGCTTTTGGCTCAGAAACAGTCCCTGTTGGAGTGTTCTTTTCATTAGACTGAGTCAGTTGTGGTTCAGTCTGAGTCTCTGGTATGGGTATAGGCACGAGATGACTGCGGTTCCTTCTGATTGTCCCTTGTGGTCCACTGATGACATAGGATCATGGAGTTGTGTGGACAGATGTCACTGTGCCCTGGCTTTTGCATCTGTAATCCAAACTGAGTGTCCGGGTAACAGTTTGTCCAGACTTCTCGTTCTGTGTCTTTTGTAGAAACATTCTGTTTGTCTCATACTTCTCTCATTCTCCACGTGATTCATTTGCTGCAGATTTGGTACACATGGCTGCAAAGCGTCTGGATGCATCGGCAAGGTGGTATGGAGTCTATGCCCCATGAGAAGCTGAGCTGGGCTGTAGCCATTTGCCAGTGCTGTGGTCCTAGCCAATAGTGCTTTGTATGGATCACTGGATTTCTTAAGGAGGTTTTTGACGGTTTGGACAGCTCTCTCTGCCTCGCCATTGCTTTGGGGGTACCTGTGACTACTGGTCACATGTTCAAAACAGTATTCATTTGCAAAGCCTTTCATTGTGAAATGCTTTTTGTTGGTCGTGCCCCCAGTACCACATGTTCTTGGTTGAAAGCATGTTTCTCAATGGTTTGTCCTTTTCTGAAAGGTTTGGGATAAACTTTCCAAGTTGATTCACCATACCAAGATAGCTCCTGAGCTCACTCACATTGCTTGGCTCTTTCATGTCCTGCACAGCTTCGGTTTTGTCAGGATCAGGACTCATTCCTTCTGCAGAGACAATAAATCCAAGTAATTTGACTTCCCTTTTACCAAATTCACATTTTGACATGTTTAATGTAACGCCAGCTTTCTCCGCCCACTCCAGGATGGCATGCAGTCTCTTGTCATGCTGCTCCTTGGTGGATCCCCAGACCAGGATATCGTCCATGTGACAGATGACTACCTCGAGACCTGCTGTAACCTCCGTTACCATCATGTTTTGGAAATGTTCTAGCACACTGGAAATACCAAATGGCAAACGGTTGAAGTGGTATCTGCCAAATGGCGTAATGAAATTGGTGACGAGGGCCAACTCTTTGGACAGTGGTATTTGCCAAAAGCACATATTTGCATCGAGCTTTGAAAAGTACTGAGCACCTGTGAGCATGCCTAACGTTTGCTCCACAAAGGGGAGGATGTATCTTTCGCAACACAAAGACTCATTTAAAGGTGTCATGTCCACACAGATACGCACCTTTTCTTTGTCCTTTTTGGGAGCTACAACCATGCCACAGCACCAATCTGTTGGCTCTTCCACACGACTAATGACTCCCAACTTTTCCATCCTCTCCAGCTCTTCTTTGACTTTGCCCATGAGCGGCAGTGGCACACGCCTTGGCACCTTCAGCGAAAAGGGCTTGGCATCAGGTTTCAGTTTTATTGTGTATGGCTTCTGAACGAGCCCAAGTCCATCACATAACTTGAGGTTCACTTTTCTCACTGTCTCTTGGTCTATACTATAAACTCTGGCGATTAGTTTCAGTCTCACAGAAGCTGTTCTACTCAGTAGTGTTACACGTAGGTTTCTGACTACATAGATTTTCTGTTGTGCTTCTGTCACCATATGTAATAGTCTCTGTGGTAGATCCTAACACGGGTAGTGCAGTTCCACCTGGACCATAGAGTGGTTTTTGTGCCTTCTCCAACTGTTCATTTTTGTTTTTGAAGTTCTCAAATATTTGTTCAGAAATAGCTGTAACATCCGCTCCGGAATCTAGCTTGAAAGTCACTTTATTTCCTCTCACGCTTATATGTCTGCCAGCCATGGTTCTTCTCCTGAATCCACTTCACCCAGAAAAAGTCCATCTGCATTGTCAGTGACCTCATTCACAGTCGGGTTGGACCTACAGACCCTACCATAGTGTCCACATTTCCCACAGTTATGGCATTCAGCATTTTTAGCTGGGCACTGTACTGCTGCATGTGCTGGTGCTTTGCCACACTTGTAACATGTCTTACTGTCTTGATTTGCCTGCTGAAGCTTTGGGGACTTGAACTCTTTTTGTTCCTTGCTTTTGAACTTGTTCGGCTTGGCTTTTCTGATGTGAACCATATCCATAGCTGTTTTGCTAGTGCTAGCTTCGCATCTTAGATCAGTTTGCTGTCTTTTAATTTCTTCAGATTGTCTTGCCATAGTGACAGCTTTAGCCAGGGTAAGATCTTTGTCAAGCTGCATTCTTTCTGACAGTCACGAATCTTTCAGACCCACTACGAGCCTATCTCTCAAAAGGTCATCATGAAGTGCACTGTACTCAGTTTTCTGCCAGTGCATAGAGTGCTGTTATGAACGAGTCCACGGTTTCTGACGGCTGTTGTACTCTCTTGTTGAATTTTGCCCGTTCATAAATCACGTTCTTTCTTGGGACAAAACATCTGTCAAAAGCTGTTTTAACGGCATCCTAGTGCTGGCGCCGCACACTCGTTAGCTCGAGTCCTCTTAGCACGTCGTCAGCCTCGTCTCCCATGCAATAAACCAGTATGTTTACTTGATTTGAGTCTGAAGAGCTGGTCAGGTTACTTGCCAGTCTAAAATGCTCAAAACGTCTTATCCACTTATCCCATTCTTAGGGCTTTGCAAAGTCGGAAGGTTCCGGCGGTTTAATGGTGAATGTTGCTGACAATATCACTGGACCTGTCGGCGCGGCTGCCTAGGCTGCTGTCTCCGCTGTTGAAACTGCCATCGCTTGTGCTTTGTCATTCATAGTCGCTAGCCGGTTGCAAAGCTGATTTTTATCACCTCAAAGGACACCGATTTCTGACATCATGTTGTGTTGGGTTCTTTTGCAAATAAAGACTGCTGCTTTGAGTAATAACGGAACCTCTTTATTAGCTGGCTACAACAACATTGCCGTTCTTCTAACTCTCTGTTGTGTCTGTTCTCTTGCAGTACTCAGACAACCATCTATGCATGGTCTTCCCCATAGTGGTAAAACACGTAATCTTCTGGATAACACCACAAACTGTTGCTCTGCTGCTAAAATACAGATAAAAAAAACTCACCAAACACAGGAGTTAAAAACGACAACTGTGCTGACAATTCACAGATATTCTCATGTAAAATGATCTTGAAAATGAAAATAATGAGCCTGTGTAAGCTGATATTTTTGCCAACTGTCAATCACAGACAGAGAGAGTCTTCTTCCTGAATGGGGCTGGGTGAGCAGCAGCTCAGCTACATTTAAAGCTACAGACACTGAAACAGAACGTTTAGAACAAAACCAGGAGTCATCAGTCATGGAGAAATCAACCGTCTTTGTGGTGTTTGGAGCTGAAAAACAGGACAGATGAGACTTTCATTAATCTGGGGGGCACAAAATGGGACCTTTATACACAGAGGTCGGATTTCATAATTATTATACAAGCCTGAAATCAATGGCCAACGGAACATTTCATCGCATGTTCAACATGTCTTTGAAACATTTAAACATTGGGCTACCATTCTGAAATTTTTTTAACCTAAATAGAAAATCTTGAATGCACCTACTTTCAGTTTTATTCCTATTTTGGATCAGCTGATCATTTTAGTGTCTGATCATCTTCCTGCCAGGTTCAGAACACTATGAAAGAGTTTTGTTTTGTTTTTTTTACACCAAAGTGTCTGAAAGCATCTCCAGTGCACTGTATTTAGTGGTGGAGGGTGTAAATTTATCCACTTATGCAATGAAAAAGTACACATTGAAACAACAAAATATTGTCCATGTCGTGTACGTGAGTTTCCGCTGACAACTCTACATTTTACAGGAAACCTCAACATCTACCGCTGATGAAATAAGTAGGTGTTTCTGATGATAATATGAACTATTCAATATCCTCTGAAGGTCCTACAGTTGAACAAAACATGGCATATGCAGGCTTCTGTCGGTGATGACGGTTAAAGTGTCTGAAATGAGAGTTTGGTGCTACTGAAGAAGGACTGAGCGTTTCTAATGTGGGGAGAAAAGAGTGAATGATTCTGGAAACAGCCTTGGAGAGTAAAATATTTTCAGAGAGGATGAGCGTTATCCCAGACATGATGAGAATGAAGACGACTCCAAACAGGTTGTAAAAAAACACAGTTATCGTTCAGTGTTTCACAGTATCGTGTCCAGCTTTTAAAATAACATGTTTACACTTCAGCTGGAGACTTTCACGAGCTCTCACATGTGGGAGTCTCTGTGAAAAACAGCAGGAAGCGATCGAAACCATTGATTTGATGGTGAAATCTGCAGAATGAGATGCAGTTTAACAGAGAAAGTTTTCAGTATTAATGTTAATTATGAAATGGAGGCAGTGATTCAAATCCATCAGGCTTATGTAACGCTGTGACTTCCTGGGGTCAGGATCCACCTACACTGCAGCTATCTGACAACACACAGCATTTAGACAACTACTTGAGGTGGATACACATAAATCTCTCCATATATGCACTGACAAGGGTGACTAGATGTTGTATCCATGGCTACCTTCTCACGTAATCTGTATTATTTTTATCACAAAAGCCTTTCTGTTTTCTCCTGAGCCTCCTGCTAACATGATATACACAGATTCACTTCTATATGTGAAGAAACCAAACAGGCTCAGTAATACAGAGGGAGTTTTTCTTATCATCATCAGTATGAACAAACTGGAGTCTGAGTGACTTTAGCTGATGTATTAGTCACTGATACAATTTCCAATTCAACAGAGCTGCACCTACAAGCTGAGGGATGAGTTTTTTGGATGCCGTTTGGGAGGTGATGGATTCATATCCTTTAAACAAGACTGAGGGCTGCGATGTCTCAGAACATTTTCTGATGATCTCTCTGTGAAACATTGATCCCTCTGTGGTGCATTGGGTTGTACAAAATGTGAATAGTTCAATAAAATGAAAAAAGATAGAGACTGAGATTTTCACTGCCAGCCACAGTGTGAAAAGGGTCTGAATGTCGGCTTCAGGAAGTGTCATGCAACATAAAATCAGACTAAATTCCTCCTCAGAATTATATGCTTTTTTAATGTGCAATAGTTAGTATATATTATCAAGTCATGAAAAATGTGGCCTCTATATTATGAATATTTCAGGAAATATTCTTGTATAGTATTATTACATTTCAAAGTACATAGAGGAGGGGAAATTTGCATTTTAATTTACTTTTTTCATTATATCTGAGCCTCATAACTTCATCAGTTCTCTAAAAAAAATATAGTGTCTCAACTTAATTCCATTAAGGTAACAATTTGCATTGATCTTTTTAAGAAATTCCCGCTAAAACCTTTCAGTAAATCCAACAAGATTTTTAATATTAGAAATTCAGTTATTTATGGACAACCAACAGGCTTTACTTCATCCTGCAAATGGTTAATTAAGTTGAACCAACTTAATGTAAATAAAATGCCTAATGCTAAATTAAGGTGAACCAACTTAATTTTAATAAAATGTTTAATGTTAAATTAAGATGAACCAACTTAATTTTAATAAATTGTTTAATGTTAAATTAAGGTGAACCAACTTAATTTTAATGAAATGGTTTATATTAAATTAAGATGAATCAACTTAATTTTAATAAAAGGACAATGTTAATTTAAGGTGAACCAACTTAAATTTAATAAAACATCTCCCTGAGGATCCCTGGTTCGCGTCCCGGCTTTCCCGGGATCTTTCTGCATGGAGTTTGCATGTTCTCCCTATGCATGCGTGGGTTTTCTCCGGGTACTCCGGCTTCCTCCCACAGTCCAAAAATATGCTGAGGTTAATTGATCATTCTAAATTGCCCGTAGGTGTGAATGTGTGAGTGCTTGTTTGTCTTTGTATGTAGCCCTGCGACAGACTGGCGACCTGTCTAGAGTGTCCCCTGCCTTCGCCCGAGTCAGCTGGGATAGGCTCCAGCCCCCCCCCCGCGACCCTAGTGAGGATTAAGCGGTGTATAGATAATGGATGGATGGATCTCCCTGAGGAGTATTACACATATTTTCAGTACATAGTGAATACAGTTCCACATTTCCAAAAAAGAACACATCAGACATACATTTGTGTATAAATCAACATGTACACAAATGCAAATGGGTATATCCGAGCAATAAGCAACTGACAACAACACAGGTGCTGTATGTTACACCAAGAAGAACACAACTACAACTGAGCAACGTTTGTGGAATTAGAATACAGCATAATGTTTAGTACAGCAGTTTACCTTTTAGAGACATCACCTTGGGACTAGCCCTCAGAGCATCCAGCTCATGCATACATGAGTCCCATGAGCAAGGCACATGCTCTCGGGACAGTCAGGCCATCCAGGACTTCTGCTCCCTCAATCACCACCGTTGCACTGGCTGGTTGAAATGGCCCTCTGCTCACAATGATTCTCATTGCTTCATCACCATCCTGGCATAAGTAGGTCAGAATCAGTGTCAGTGTTTTTTGTCATAAGTAAAAGTAAGAATAATTGCACTGTATCTGAACTTAAAGGTTAATTTCAGAGTCAACCTGGTCTTTTTGGGCCGGCTATTTACTAGCAAAACAATTTTGATGGCATACTTTTGAAACAAACACTACTGCAAAGCTCTGTTCAAACTTATCTTTGCTTTCAGGCAAAAACTAAACTAACTGACTGTATCACAGATCATCATGATTTTGGTACCTATCATTCAGCCGCACTGTCCGCCATCCCTAAATACAGTCCAGGTTAAATCCTGAAGTTATCGGTGGAAGTGTTAGATTTACTTACCAACTGTTCTTTGAAGAGATCCTCCTCCTGTTCTCTCAAGTACACGATTAGGCTACGGATTGCAGCTTCTCTCCTCATTTCCACAGACTGCTCCTGTAAATAGAAAATGAAATTTTTTTTAAACTCAAACGATCTTTAAAAAGAAACACGGTCATGTGCAAACCAAACACTATAATATTTATTAATTATTGTTTACTTCTTTTGTGTTGGAAGTGTTGAATGATTAACTATGATGAAAGTTTTAAAGACAAATCAATTATGTATTAATTTCTGATATATCTATTTAAATATTTAACTAACTCATCAACACCTCCTAAAAAATACAATAATTTTTTTTGTATTTTAAATGAACTACGTTACATTTATTTATACCTCTAGCAGCATGTTCTTTATGTGCTGAATCTTCACTTTTGCAGCTCCACCTCTTGAGGACACCAATGTCATTATTTTCGGTGTATACTGGTCCAGCTTCGCCATGAATGTTATCTCAAGGCCAACCGTGGTGATCCTTCTGAACTCTTCATTTATCTGCGTAAAACACAAATAAAGGGCACATTTTGTTAATGTAGAAAATTGCCTCACATAGAGCATACTGCAAACCATTTTATGAAAAAATATTAACCTGAGTTGCATTGAAAAGAGCGGGCCATCGGTCTCTGAAGTCACTGATTGGTGGTGCTTGATTGACAACTTCCTGCCTGCAAATGGAGAATGTCTTTACCATTTTCTCGCTGATGACCTGGCAGTTGTTCCTCTTCTTTACTTCGTCAAGGAGCTCCAATCTTACATGTTCCAAAGTTCCTTCTGTTTCTCCTTGTGGGTGGGGAGGTAAATAGTTTACCTCTGCCCTTTTTGGCTTTTTGATATTCTTTGCGGGTGCTTTTTCATGTGTTCGCTTCTTTTTGGACGAGTTCACATCAAGCTCAGGGCATCCAAGTCCTCTCAATTTAGATCTATAGCTGGCCATTTTATATTTTAGTCTTTGTTGCCATGCGTAGCATCCATTATATGACCCTGGTTCTTTAAGGCATGGATGCTTCTGAATAAGTGCCTCAGCAACATCGGCCAACTGCGCACTTGTTGGGTAGGCAACATACAGAAAGATGCTTTCAGCCAGCTTCTCGAGGACGTCTGGAAGGATTGTGACAAAGTTGAGCTGAATGCCATCTTTCTTGAAATCTTCATTTCCTGAGGCCAGCACAAGCTTTGTGCAAAATTAGGTACTGGAAAGTGAGTGGGCCACCGCTGTGTACGCTGATTAACATATTCAGGTGAAGAAAGAATCAGTGTGTCCTGCGATCCAGAAGAGCAGCCGCTGCAGACAGGATGGGCAGAGGTCTCTGAATTAGACAGTGATATTACCGATGCATTTTCAAAGGAACTGTCCCCATCAGTGAAGGTCAGAGTAACTGTAGGAGGTTCAGCAATGTGAACCACTTTAATGGTATCCTTGTCCTTGATGTCACTTGTTGAAGTAAGAGAAAAATATTCCTCTCCAAACTCAGCATCCTTATAATGCAAGGTAAAGTTCCCATTAAGCCCAAATTTCTCTCTCACAATAGACTCAAGTTCATCCACAGTATCAGGGATTCCTTCAGGTAAGTCCAGTTTGTGTATTTCATGATCCTGAAGAATGACCCGAAGTTTGGCTTGAGGAGACATCAGGGTGTCTATAACAGAAGAAATTACATTAGTCTGGGTTATAGAATACATGCAGACACAGCACATAATCATTCAGTATGGGAGAAGAATGTGACCACTAAAAATTACTCCAGATAAATGGGTTGGACTTATCATCACAATCAACACCTAGTATGCTGAGAGGTACTGGTTGATTCAGTCTTTACATTACGCTGTGACATTTCTTCATCATCAAACTTCACACCAAGTCTTAAGTTTGTGTCCATAAGTATACTTCTACCGCAAAAAATCCTATATGTCTGCTTATACTATGACTAAATGTTGAAGACATGTATTTCTATGGCAAATGGCAAGAGTACGAAGAAAGTTTTGTTCACTTTAATATTTCCCCTTGAAGAATAATGTAATAAAAGTAAAACTACAAAGATGAACATCTTATTGTCCATCTCAGTATTATGGACCTCATATTTACAACTACTACTCAGATGACGTATTTACATCTCCATGTTGGCAGTCATCAAGAGCCTAGCATCCTCTCCTCTGAGAGAATCAGTGCGGTCAGAGTTTAAAAGTCATACCATGGTTGTGGCAAATTGAGACAATAGCACTGCCAAATGTTTGATTATAGATTGAACATTATCACACTGAAAAACATTATTAAAAAAAACAGTAACTTTGTTTTCATAATGAGACAGTAACCCCATATACAGAGAGGATTATTCAATTTTTGAGGTCTTATCTATAAACTTAAACAAATGACAAGGTATACTGACCCCTTTGCCATCTAAGGTACATAAATATAGCACTTTTGGGTCACCATGCGCTTCCCTGCAACACTGTATGCTGCCATGGGGAAGATATCAAACAACTCACTAGGCTCAATGACTTTAACACTTCTTGTGTTTTCAAGCTCATAGCTTCTAAGATGCTCAATATACCATGAATTTAAACACTTCACAATGAAACCAACCTTCCCATTTACGACAACAAGCTGTATCAATTCTACAAAATCTGGCAGACCACCTGTTGAACCATGTGCCAAGATCATGCCAGTGGAGTAACTGGTGCCACAGTAGCACACTGTATTTGCCATGTGGACAAATGATTCACCAGGGAATTTTGATTCTACTGCTTTCTTAATGTTTTCCCTCAGTACAGTCAAATCCACTGTTGACAGTTTTGCTACCTGTAGAGGTTGAAAACATTTACTGCCATGTAGATGGTATGCAATCATTAACTGATGCTTCACTGCAAGAGACAACAGAATGTTTTGGAAGCTATGCGTATGCCTGACCACACGCTTAAAAAAGCTGTGCTTAGCTTCAAAGCGCATGGTCCACAAAGACACAAGTGGACCAAAAGCCTTTATCAGTTGTGGGTAGTGTTCGAGAAAATGATGCTTCGGAATCAGTCTTTCCTGGGGGAAAATCTCCAGAAATCTGTGCCGATGCTCAGAAATCTTACTCTCAAGGAAACAAATAGTGAGGTCTGTATGAAGAGGAGAAAGGACAAGTTCAGCTATGTCCTTAAGGTTCATAAGAATCAGCCATACTGGTTCATTCTCAGGGATTCTTTCTCCAATTATCAGGGGAAGAAGGCGAAGCAAAGCCCAGTTTTCATGGGCATTCCCACCAACTGTTTTTCTTGCAGCAAAAGTCAGTGGCACTGGTTGTGGTGCATCCGTTCTATCAGCCCATCTGTATGGGAACTCTTTGATTAATTTATTTAATTCATCCAGTGTGAAATATTTCCCTTTGATTAAGGCATTTAGGCAGAGTGCTAACTCTAAAGGCACAATACCTTCAAAGAGATCATAGCCAGATAAAACACTGAAATATTGTAGTCTGTCAGTCAGTGGGCACTGTCTCTTTACTCCATAACAATGAGATGCAATTGTATCTCTCTGTGCCGTCTCAACGTGCACCCTGTGCTCTTGTGTTGTCCGAGGACAAAATGCTCCTGTTTTGACTTCACTCACCTGGAATTGGGATCTTTCTCCAAGACAGAACCTGCAGACGTGTGTACTTGAGAAGCTCTCTACAAACCCTCCGATAGAGTGGGCACCAAGGTTATCTGCAACGACACAATACACAGTACCTTTGACCCGTAGACCTAGTGAAGGAATGTAAAGTCCTTTTTCTTCTAGGCTGGCAAGGTCCTTTAACAGTGGTTCTAACACAGCACTATAGCCAAACGTTTTAACATCATCAGCCTTGCAGAGAATGGCAAGGTAGATTGATGTCAGCGAGGATCTGAGCAATGGTGGCACATTAGCTAATACCCAATACACAGCAGTAATTTTGTGTTTTTTTCTTGATGTGCCAAGTGGATTACACACTTCAAAATCATCCACATACAGTATGAGAGAAATGGCTGGATTGTTTTCCGACAGCAATGTATTGTTTTTAAAATGTATGCCATCGTGAAATGATTTGTAGTGAGTGTCAGACCTGCTGCCTGCTTCTGAGCTATGTCTGAGCAAATCCTGGATCTCTTTTTTCTTTAAAACCTCATGTAAGGACTTCAAAATAGGTACATATTGGAAACTTTTCTTTTCCTTAGCACTGAGAAGATACTCTATAGGTTCCACCATGGAAAAATGCTCCTTGAAATACGCTCTTCTTTTGTAGGACGTAGGAAAGAGGAGCATTATGTCCTAGAGCTAATGTAATTGGGTTAGACTTGCATAGGTCTGTCGCCATCTCTGAGATTATCAAATCATCAACCTCACAATTATGCTTCTTTAAGCATGACTGTAAAATATCTTTCAAAAGAGGACCTGAAGCTGATGAAGAAATGAAGTGTAGTTCTTCCAATAACTCATCAATACACCTTTGTGGTACATTGAACATGCTTTCCATTTTCAGTAGCAGGTGGGCAAATTTTTTTTCAATTAAGTTAGGCAATTCTCTCACTTCTTCATCTTCAGGATCTTCACTCACTGTACCCACCATATCCTCCAGAGTAGGATCGTCCCCTGTATTTGAAGGATTAACATACTTCTGCAAGAGCTCAGGCTTGAAGTCATCCAAAGAATGAGGAGTGTGTTTCCGGCTCCTATGAGAGGCAAATGTTCCATAAATGTTTGTTGTGAAAGAGCAATTTTCAAATACACAAGACACGGTTTCCTGCTTTTTTAAATGATGGCCAATGTGTTCAAAGTATTCTCTTTCTGTGGAGATGGTGTTTAAAGAGCAACATGAACATTTAAAAGCCAGAACTTCAGTGTGTGTCCCAGTATCACGGGTTAAATGGCATCTAGACAGATGAGTTCTTAGGCTGCCCCATGTTCTAAACGAGCAATAACACTCCCAATAGAGCCAAGGTAGAAATTCTCCACCATTACCATGTCTAAGTCTATAATGCTTCAAAAGATCAGTTCTTCTTGACACTTCAAATTTGCAAATTTTACAAGTCCAATTCATATTTAAAACTAAGCAAAGCTCTGTTTAAACTGCTTGAAATTTTTAGAATTGTTGGGATTCACAGCTACACTGCTTAAAGCCAGTGCAGCATCACCTATAGAAAAACTTTTTGCTTATGAAATGTTTCTAAATTGAAAAAAAAAAAATAAAGATTTGCTGGCAACCAACTGCACAAAAATTAGCCTTTATCTTGGATTACAAAAGATTTTAAACATGTTTGGACTGTATCATTGTTGTTGCCTTAATATGTTGAAAGTTTTTTTCTTTGAAAAGTTAATTAAATGAGAAAAAAAATGTGTAAATGTTTTGAACAGAAGTTGTTGCGACACATTCAGAAAATGCCAAGTGTCTCATCAGCAAAAAGGCAGAAAAACACCCAGGCCTACTGCAGCCTTACTAAAGGAAACCTTTTCTATGGCATTTCTTCAAGTAATGCCTGGTGTGTTAATGAAGTGCACATGAACACAGACCAACGTGTAAAGACTGGAAACAGAAGTTTATCTCATAAAGTAATTCGATACAAGTTTAGTTGTCTATCGCCATCTATGTACCTGTAGCTAGCCAAACCTTCATCAATGTAGTGTAATCTTTACATTTGGACAAAACAAAACGCTAATCTCTCTTATGTTTGCTGTTATACAACTATCGTTTAATGCTAATTTAAAACGTTCGGCTGCCACAGTAAACAACAACACGAACCTTGTAGCAGAATATGTCTGTGTCTGACCGTCGCTTGATAGAAATAAAAGTCAAGTAGCCGCGCTGGGACAGAGAGCGGCAAAAGGAAATGGTGCAGCGGAAGTCGCCATACCGTTTCTAACTGAGGCTGAATGTCAGCAGCTAAACGTACAACATTTTACAATCATTAACTAGCTTAATTCAATTTTTTCTGTGTTAAAACGATTTTTTGCGCTATTTGTTGATACAGCTAGTAGCGGTTAAGAACAAAATAAAACAAACAGTTACTTACCAAGTGATACGCCACAGAAAATCTTCTGATTTTTAAATTTTCTAACAGTCGCAGTCTGGCCCCTTCCGGTACGTCTTTGCAGAATAACACCGGAAGCAGAGCAGCTCCTGAAAGCTCCTGAACATTTGGCTCTAGCTCTGTTAATATATAACTTTATGAAGTTTTATTAACATTTCAGTGTGACCCTGTAGCTCACCAATATGAGTTCACTTCAGTAGAAAATGCTGCAGAGAAATATTTGGCTCTGACGTTTCGGCGATGCCTAAATGCTCACACTGCCACGCGATAGGACATCCTCCCCGTTTTTCAGAATAATAGCGCATATTACTATAAACATGAACGCTGTTTTTATTTTGACGCAGGATGTTTAATATGGTCTGACACAAACCACAACTCAAACGTCTTCCAAAGAAACCTGACAAGCTCACCTCTTAAAGATTTATGAAAGAGAAACATGCAGCAGCTCTTCTTAAAGCATGATTTGAAAATCTTACATAAACTCAGACCTAAACATTTATGAAAACTTTTGTTTGTTCTGTCGTACTTATTTTACGTTTATTTATTCAAATGTATATTTTTCAGTTATTTGTCATCTCCCAGTTGCCAGCTATAATTGGGGCAAAGAGCCACTAACTGACTGGAAAACTCAATGTCGCAAAATCTCAGTTCCTGATTCATCTAAGACAATGAAGGAGGAGGAGTTGAGTTGGGTGGGGCCAGGCTTTTTTTTTGTTGTTGAAAATGTACAAATATTTAAGTTAACCATTTTCTATATTTTCAGCTGGACCAACTACTTAAAATAAGCTATCAACATGTTACAATAAGTCCATGTCACAAACATATTATTTTAGGTTGAAAAAGCTCTTGATTTTAAGCTCAATTCAAAATCCTATATTTTCTGCTGAATCAACTTCTTAAATTAAGTTATCAACTTGTTATAATAAGTCCATGTAACAAATATATTATTTTATGTTGAAAAAGCTCTTGATTTTATGCTCAACTAACTAACCCCATGAATCATTTCTTAGAGTGACACAGAACATTTTCAGAGTTGAAAAGGACATTTGAGTTC
This sequence comes from Amphiprion ocellaris, assembly GCF_022539595.1. Classification (NCBI taxonomy): domain Eukaryota; kingdom Metazoa; phylum Chordata; class Actinopteri; family Pomacentridae; genus Amphiprion; species Amphiprion ocellaris. Next base: position 7,836,445 of record NC_072770.1, on the reverse strand, counting down.
TGTTTAAAAAACTGTGTCACAATCTGAACGCCAAATCTGTTTTTTGTTAATTCTTTTCTAATGCCAACTTCAAGCGCTGACATTATGGGATGTATCATAGTTTGAACAGTAAAACTGTAGCAGTTTAATGTCTGACATAGAGTTCTATAACAATCTTTGGTATCCTGGATGTGTTTCTGTTTTCTGATAATTCACCAGTGAAAACTTTAAAAAGTGCATTCTGGGTAAACTTTCAAGGGTCATATCAGCATGTGTGGTAGGTGGTTGGTCAGACCAAGTTAGAGACAATGAAAGGAGCATTTTGAACACATTTGATACAAGGGTCATCTAATACACAAAATTCATTCTATGTTAAAATAACTTTCTCACAAAATGTACAATTGTAGATTTTCTTTACTGAAGGAAATAAAACCCTGATGATTTCTGCATCTTAATTATTTGCCCCGTAGAAAGGACAAATGTTTGATACCAATATTACACATCATCAGTGTTGTTCCCAATCTGAGGATGGAAAGAGAACAAACTGACAGAGCCAGAACTGAACACTATCAGAGGAGAGCCTCAAGGCAAGTAACTGGTTTGATTAATGAGAATAAACTGTTCTATAAAACAGACAGATAGACAGTGTTAACACTAAAGTTGTATCTACATTTCACCTTCCAGAAATAAATTCACTATTTTCCATATTAAAATGAACAAGCTATTCAGTTGCTTTACTGTGTTGACAGATTGTTTAAATGTATAATTAAAAATATACTTTTTTTGGCTAACTGTGGAACATGCAGCTATATATACTGTAAAGGTTGATACATCCTTCAACTAAATGTTCCACTAAACCGGCTGCACATCTGGCAGGCCAGCATCCTCACTTAATTCTGACTGTGCATCATTAGGCCTGTTTTTGTGGCAGTAATTCTTCATGCACATATTATACAAAACTGAACGGTATAAACTGATACATAGATGCTCATCCATCTGTAATGGAATACTTTTCTTTCCAACATGTTTTTTTTTTTTTTAATATATATATATATAAATATTAAAAAAAAACCAAATGACACGATGTGGAAACAAGGTGTACAGAGCAACGACCCACTGCACCTGGCATATAAGGTACAGGAACAACTGTACAATTACAACAACAGTGTTTGTGAGTATGCTAGAGTCTACGTGACGTAAATTTCCTCATCTTCCAAAGTCCTTGAGAGTCCGTGCAAATCCCTCCACTGAAGCCCACATGCAACCCAAAAAACATACTGCACATGTATGAAACAGAGTCTTCCCAGTGGCCTCCAAGACTAAGCGAGTAGCACAAAAACAACAATGTGTCTGTGGTGTTTCACAGATGTAATCAAGATTAAAAGTCTGCCGCATGTCATCTGACTCACTGGCTGTAGACTACAGGGTATAATCCTGCCATTGATCACACATTTTGTACAGCTTTCTTCTCCAATTCTGCTGTTTTCAAAATCCCTTGGATTACAGGAAACAACAACCACTGACCCCAACCTGCCACACTGAAAGTTTTAGCAAAGATATGGATCCTGCAAGTTTTTTCAGTTAACGATCTAGTTTAATGACACTTCTAATGGCCTCCTTGCATGCAAACATTTCACCAAATCACTTCTACCTTCACTATTATGAGTGAACACCATTCATGCATCCTGTTTGTAGCGTCACCCAAGACAACTACATTGGTTTAATAAATACAAACACAGCAGAGCTTTTCTGATTTTCTTCCTACAGCAGAATTAAGATGAGGTGCAGTCAGACCATTCTACACAGCATTAGAGAATGGTCTGGCTATGTGAGACTAGCAACCATGCTACTGTTTTAAGGGGTAAGCAGGTGCAGACATCCAAAGCTTCCTGGAGAGTAGCAAAGACCAAAGGTTAAGCAAACAAAGTGGAAGTCGAGGAAAAGCCAAACTAAAAGTCCCAAAGATAACTGAACCCAGCAAGACAGAATTTAAAAAAAATAATCCAAAAATGTTCCAAAACACAAACCAGATAAGAATGAGGAAGAGAACAGGCGGAAATATGAGACAGATGAAAAAGCAGGTGAACTGGGTAACAACAAAATTTAAAAAAATCACAAACTAGAATCAGATGACAAGAAGTAGGCAGGAAACAGGGAGGTGAACATGTGACACTCAAACAAACTGACCAAGAAAGAGAGAAGACAAGACTATTCATATAAAAAGAACTAATTGGGGAAACAAGACACAGGTGAAACTAGTGAGGGCAATCAAAAGAGGAGGGAAACAGAAAAAAAGGGAAGTAACATAGCTGGTGACATACAAGGACAGGGATCTTTATCAAAATAAAAGCAAATCATAAAGCTAACTTTACTTTGCTGACATGAAAATGCTAACAGGCCACGTGTAATGTTTACCATGTTCACCATCTTAGTATATCACATTAGCATATTACATTTTGTTAGTAAGCCCTAAACACAAGCAGAGCTGAGACTGAACAAGATGTAAAATCACCACAATGATGATCTGTGCACCGCATTTTATCACAATCTTTAGTGAACTGCTGAGACATTTCATAAAAAAGACCAATGTGAATCAGGAGAAGTCAGGGGAACACCTCAGTCATTACCACTCATCTCCTTAATGCCATTTATATCTGCACCAAATGTCATGCCAATTAGTGTGTTTCAAAGCTCAGTTCCAGGGGAGACACTTCACGTCTTTGAAGCAATTAAAGAACTAATATGATCCCATTAAAGTGTCATACATCTACACTTAGAGACAAACCACAACATGTTGCACCTGAGATAGTAATTAATGTCAGATCATGCTGTAGAAGAGAGACATCAAATTAAACGCTGGGCACAGAAAGGTCCCTGCAATAGATAATTGGACTGACATTATTTTTGATATGTCAGAATGTAATAATAACTTTTACTATCAGACTGCAACAAGACAGATTTTGGAATGTTCTATTTGCTTTCTGTTTCATGATGCATTTTTTTTCTCATTTTATTAGTATTTCTATTTATTTTAATGGTCCTTATATGCAGGTAAAACAGTCGAGTATTTCATGTTGTGAACATTAAAATATCAAATAGTTTTAAAGACTATATCAAAAATTCAAGCTCCAAAGTGGAAAACTGTTGCAATCAAAGTGCATCCAGCTGTGTGAATTGAAACCAAACTGAGTCCATCTGTGATTTCCAATCAGTCTAACTGCATGAACACGGTACTAAATGAGCTGTGAACAGAACTTTCTTAGTTTTGGACCAGTGAGCTGTGTCTAGGTCTACATCGTGGCTCCACATGGAAAGGAATTAACAGATGAAGTGAAAAATCAGATTTTGAGACTTCACAAAGATGGAAAATTATCTAGGAAGATCAACTTAACATCAGTGAACCACAGTGTCAGCAGTAATCAGGAGGTATAGAAGGAGTCACAGTACCACTAATCAGGGCTGCAGTAGTCGTCCTCCTAAAATGACTTCTCAGACATTGAACTACTTTCACAATCTAGCTGTGAAAAACAGACAGCAGCTGCTTGACTTGGTACAGGAGTTATCAATGGAAATTAGAGTTTGTGTGAAGCTCAGAGAGTGAAGGACACTTCAGAACATCAACCTCTCTGGACGGAGGACAAGAGAAAAAGTCTTGTTTTTTGTTTGATACAAAACTTTAAGATGAAACTTTGCTAAAGAACTTGAAAAGAAGCCTGATGGATGTTGGGATTCTTTGGTCAGATGACACACATTTATTGGCCTTAGATGGAGTCCAACATGTTTTTGGTGTGAAACTGACCAGTTCTACCACAGTGAATACATAACATAGTCCTGACAGTGAAGCACAGAGGTGCGAGTGTGATGATATCAGGCTGTAGGAGTGCAAAAGGTGTTGGGGCGATGATATTTATAGATGAATGTCTGTGGCTAAATCAAAATACTGACTGACATGATGACTCTCACTCTGAAACAGTAATCAGGAGGTACAGAAAGAGCCGTAGTACCACTAATCATTGTTGCAGTGGTCGTCCTCCTAAAAACAGATGCCAGCTGTGAGTTCTTGCCTTTTACAATCATATTTTATCTGTATCTTACTTCATTTTGTTTATAACTATTGATACATTCTCAGATATCCATAGATGTGATAATTCTAAGCAAAAAAAAGGAAAGAAACCCAGAAATATAACTATGAGCAAAATGTTAAAATATTTAAATGTAACCCTGTAAAAATTATAATTTATGCAGTTCAGTCGTGACCTCAGCTGACGAGGAAGAAATACAGCCTTCGACGGCCGAGGTGAAAGGTCAGGAGAGAATCCATAAGAGGCGGCATTGCTCCACATTGAGCATCGATCTCCCATCATCCTCAGCATCATGACTTCTGCAGCCCGCTGTCAGCTGATGGATATCCAGGCAGAGGAGTCCCCACCCTGGGCAGCTGGCTGAGGCTTCCCTCTTGGCCTGAAGCTCTGCTGGTGGTCCCTGACATGGGTCCAGCCTTGCTATTACTGCTGCCCGGGTGGGAGGGGCGGCCCACTGAAACTATTAACTTTTCATCAGCTCTGACTTTGAACTCAGAGGTTCCTTTAACAGCAGATATACTCTATAAATATACTCCCTCTGCAATTTTATCTGTCATCTGAATGTCAAGGACCCCGCTACCGATGGAAATCAGGTTTATTCTGGAGTTTCTACAACGTTAAAGCATGACAGAGTGAATGCTTTACATCATTGGAACTGTCAGTCACGTCGTCCTACACAGAGTTGCTGGTGTAACAGCAGGTAAACATCCAGACGCTACTGTAACCGGCTACAGCAGCACCTCACCGACTCTGGGTTGTGGGTGGAGGAATGATGGACGGGAGGTTTCCTTCTCTTTAGGTGCTGCTGTTTCATACAGAATGGAGAAAAAACAGTTTTGACGTGTTTGAAAGTCGACAATGGACCTCTGGTGGGTCCTGAAATGTGTGGACATGGATTCTTTGGGTTCTGGGGGTTGCAACTTATTCAGGTAAGTCTCACTGATCCTCCATCAGATCGGTGTCTGGAGAGTTTGGAGGCGGAGTCGAGACCCTCTGGCTCATGGTCGTGTTCCTTGAGCAGTTTTTACATTGTGGTGGATGCTGCTGGGGGAAGCTGGAGGGGTCTGCTAGGACTGTAAATGTTTAGGTGGGTCTTATGAGTCAAAAGCCCTTTTCTCATTACAAAGAACCCCTTCAGTTCCCAGTTAGCATTTTTATTTTTGTGGCTGTAGATGTTTTCATGCATATGAATTTTTAGCCTAAAAACTGCATTTTGAAAACACACAGACAAAGTAGTAATCAGGAGGTATAGACGGAGTCATAGTACCATTAATCAGGACTGCAGTGGTCGTTCTCCTAAAATGACTCCTCAGACACTGAACTACTTTCACAATCTAGCTGTGAAAAAACAGACTGCAGCTGCTTCAGACTTGGTCCAGGAGTTATCAGTGGAAATCAGAGTTTGTGTGAAGCTCAGACAGTGAAGAACACTTCAGAACATCAACCTCTATGGACGGAGAACAAGAGGAAAAGTCTTTTGACTTGATCAAGTCAGTTACCTGATCTGAAACCAGCTGAGCTTGCTGAAGACAAAACTAAAAGGAAACTGCCCCAAGATCTCTGGTTCGCGGATCATTCTGCATGGAGTTTGCATGTTCTACCCGTGCATACATGGGTTTTCTCCAGGTACTCTGGCTTCTTCCCACAATCCAAAAACATGCTGAGGTTAACTGGTAACTCTAAATTGTCTGTAGGTGTGAATGTGATTGTTTTTCTCTATATGTAGTCCTGTGATAGATTGGTGACCTGCCCTGGGTGTCCCCTGCCTTTACCCTAACTCAGCTAGGATAGACTCCAGCCCCCTACAACCCTAATGAGGATTAAGCGGTATATAGATGATGGATGGATGGGTAATGTTAGTTTGTCAACTTACTTTTGGTCCCTTAAAAAGGTGGAAGACACATATAAAATGTGCTGTAATTCCTCCACTGTTCACCTGATTTGGACGTAAAAACCCTCAAATTAAAGCTGAAAGTCTTCACTTAAATGCATCTTTATTGTTTCATTCAAATCCATTATGGTGGTGTACAGAACCCAAATGCTGAAAACTGTGTCAATGTAGGTCTTTTTTTTTTTTTTTTTTTTTTTTACATACAACAATCAAGCATAACATAATGACCACCTGCCTAATAATGTGTTGGTCCCCTTTATGCTGCTAAAACCCCTCTGACCCAGTGGGCCATGGACAAAGGACCTCTGGGGATGTCCTGTGGCACTGAATTCTGTGGGTCCTGTGGGTTGCAGGGCGAAACCTACCTAGATCAGGCTTATCCTGGTACATCCCACAGGATCTGGGGAGTGTGGAACCCGGAGTGAACACCTTATCTCTGTTGTGTTCTCCAGGCCACTCCTGGGCAGTTTTTGCAGTGTGTCGGGGTGCATTGTCCTGCTGAGGGTGGCAACTGGCATCAAGGACTGCTGTTGCCATAGGAGGGGTTGTTTAGGTGGGTGGTACATGTCAGACATCCACATGAATGTCAGGACTCAAGGATTTGCAGCAGAATGTTGTGTTATAACAAGATGATCGATGTTATTCACTGCACCTGTCAGTGGTCTTAATGTTGTGGCTGATCGGTGTGTATTATTATTGAATGAAGAATACACTCTGCTGGTTTAGTGTTCTGTTACCTCTAAGCTGTGTTAGTGTAATCCGTTTTGCCAGTTTGCCAGTCCAATAAAAGACTAGACTCAGGCAGTGCTGAATTATTCATTCTTTATAACTTTCTTTGCACGTACTGCACACTTCACATTTCATGTACTGTATGTTAGGTTCTCTGTATTCTATTCATATCTATCTATCTATCTATCTATCTATCTATCTATCTATCTATCTATCTATCTATCTATCTATCTATCTATCTATCTATCTATCTATCTATCTATCTATCTATCTATCTATCTATCTATCTATCTATCTATCTGTATATATTACCATTTAAAAACCTCCATACACACATTTTTTCTTGAAAATAATGGCAGATATTTGTAATATAACAATAATTTTAGGGTCAACCTGTAAATTCAAACTCTTTTTCTGTGATTTTACCAGATGTTATCTGTATTTTAACAAAACAGGGACCGTCTCTAAAATAACAATAAGTTGTTATAAACAACACTGTGCTGCTCTGCTGGTTTCTTACTTCTGTGAATCAGTTTTCTCAGAATAGAGCCTCAACCCTTCAGGCTGATCTGTGATTCGATTTTGTAACTTTGAAAAATGTTTCCTAAATAAAATTAGAGCCGCCGATATTAAGGACCAGAAGCTGAGACAGAAACGATCAGCTGATGGAGGCTGGACTCATCAGTGTGTGTGTGTGTGTGTGTGTGTGTATGTGTGTGTGTGTGTGTGTGTGTGTGTGTGTGTGTGTGTGTGTGTGTGTGTGTGTGTGTGTGTGTGTGTGTGTTGTGTGTGTGTGTGTGTGTGTCTTGCTTGTCTATGTGTGTGTGCTGTGTGAATGTGTCTGTGTGTCTATGTGTGTGCCCATGTATGTGTGTGTGTGGGTGGTCTTTGGCCTCTTCTCCATCTCCCACGTCCTCCAGCTCTGCAGCAGCATTAACATGCAAACAGCAGCTGCAGCGCTGCACCCAATCGCTCACTTCAAACAGCAGCACAGCCTCAGCTCACACACACACGGCATCACTATGACCATGTAGTATAGTTCATATATCACAACAGCAGAAGAAACAGCACTTTGTACATGTCAATGAGATGTATTCATTTGACATTCAGCCCACGCAGTCAGTGACACACACACAGTTAACAACCCACGCACACGCACAGAGTTCAGCTATTGAGGATGTTTTTCTTGCTTCTTTACTTTCTTCCCAGAGTGCACATTCACTCAGCTCCGGTCGGTTTTAAACTGGTGAAGTTTCCCAGGAGCCTTTGCAGCTCTTCAGCCTCCTCAACAATCTGACTGCACAGCAGCGCCATGGAGACGCAGCGAGGATGAACAAACCACTGCAAAGAGTAGCTCAAGAAACCTGTTACTGCTAATAAAGACTGAACTGCAAGAAAACAGATCTCATCTATTAGTTAGAGTCCCTGTAAACTACACACGTAAACACTGTCATATTTCACTCTATTAAAGCAGTACAACAGTGTTTTCAGGGGAATCTGTGCAGTAAATCTAGATTTTCTGTATACACCAATCAGGCAAAACATTGTGACCACTGACAGGTGAAGTGAGGAACATTGATTATCTCCTCATCATAGCTCATGTCAGTGGGTTAGGCAGGAAGTCAACATGTTGTCCTCAAAGTTGATGTTTGTTGCATATGAAGCTGCATAGCTGCAGACCAGTCAGAGTGCCCATGCTGACCCCTGTGCACTGCCAAAAGACCAACAGCTGACATCTGAACTGGACCACAGAGCAATGGAAGAAGGTGGTCTGGTGAATCACATTTTGTTTCACAAAAAAAAAAATAAATAAATAAAATAAAATATGCAAGTCTTGCTGGTATTCCTCCTTGTTTATGCTGTTCTTCTCCCAACTGTGCACATCGTTGCAAGTAAACAAAACTACTAAAAACTTCCAAAAGTGATCCAAATCTTGTCAAAAAAAAAAAAAATAACCTAAACTTGTCCTAAATGACTAAAACTTATCTACAGTTCATAAAATTTGTCCAATACGTGTCCAAAATTGGGGGAAATCTGTCCAAAATGACTAAAACCTATCCAAAATTGTTACGGCAAGTTCAAAAGGCTCAGGAGCAGGAAATGAAACAACACCAGCGTAAATATTTTAAAAATGCTTTTATTCACAACAAAAAACTCTATACAGGAACCAGAACTAGAATCTTACACAAAGAAGAACTAAACTACTACTAGAACTAAAAAACAAAAACCATCTAGAGGTATGGAGGAATAACTACATGAACATGGAAACTGAAACTAAGGTTAACCCACATGGTAACACCAAGGTAGGGAAACAACTGAGAATACAAAACTAACCCAGCCTAGAGTACCAGTAATCATGAGCCGAAACCCCAGACTAAAGCTATCCTATGCAAAGCATAAAATGCATTAAGTTAAATACGGAACGCTGATTATTTAATTCGACATACTAACAATACAAATAGTCTGGTGATACTAGGGCTTGGAGACTCAGCTGATGAGCTGAGAACAGTCCTTTTGGTTTGACTTCATCTAGAACTTTCCCTCCCAGCGTTCGACATGTGCTTGGTAAGTTGGTGTCAGTAGAACCCGGTCGTGGCAGATGTTTCCAGAGAAAGTCCTCTTTCTAGGTGTACGTTGATGTTCCCAGGTTAAGCTGGCGACAGGTGGAGATCCTCCGGAGAAGAAGGCAGAATCCGTGGTTGGGCGGAAAACCAGCAGACGAAGAAACCCAGGCAACTCAGCAGGCAGGAATCAGCTTTTTAAACACAAAACAGAATTACTGGTAATTCTAGGCTGGTGGCAAAGACAGTTCTACTCCTAGCACTAACTGGAGATTAAACGACAGTCCAGCTTCAAATGACGCGTGCCATCTGCTTTTATAGAGACGCCCAGAGACCAGTCACTCAGCTCCACCTGCAGCTCGTCTGCTGACTACAATGCAGCACACCTGCTGCCAGCTTCACCACACACACACACACACACACACACACACACACACACACACACACACACACACACACACACACACACACACACACACACACACACACACACACACACACACACACACACACACACACACACCTAGGAGAGAGAGAACATGGCCGGAAGAGGAAGCACTACCACAGTCCACAGCCTTAAGCTGTGGCTGTGACAAAAATGCATTCAAAAATTGTCCAGAATGATCCAAAATCAGTCCAAAACATGGAAATAGAAGAAAGAAGGTACACACGTGGACAAAATTGTTGGTACCCCTCGGTTAATGAAAGAAAAACCAACAATGGTCACAGAAATAATTTGAATCTGACAAAAGTAATAAATAAAAATTCTATGAAAATTAGCCAATGAAAATCAAACATTGCTTTTGAACCGTGGTTCAACAGAATTATTTAAAAAAATAAACTCTTGAAACAGGCCTGGACAAAAATGATGGTACCCCTAGAAAAGACATGTTCAATCAAATTAATTAGCATCACAGGTGTCTACAAACTTGTAATCAGTCAGTCAGCCTATATATAGGGTTACAGTAGTCACTGTGCTGTTTGGTGACATGGTGTGTACCACACTAAACATGGACCAGAGGAAGCCAAGGAGAGAGTTGTCTCAGGAGATTAGAAAGAAAATTATAGACAAGCATGTTAAAGGTAAAGGCTATAAGACCATCTCCAAGCAGCTTGATGTTCCTGTGACTACAGTTGGACATATTATTGAGAAATTTAAGATCCATGGGACTGTAGCCAACCTCCCTGGACGTGGCTGCAGGAGGAAAAATTGATGACAAATGGAAGAGACGGATAATAGGAATGGTAACAAAAGAGCCCAGAACAACCTCTAAAGACATTAAAGGTGAACTCCAAGGTCAAGGTACATCAGTGTCAGATTGCACCATCCGTCATTGTTTGAGCCAAAGTGGACTTCATGGGAGACGACCAAGGAGGACACCATTGTTGAAAACAAATCATAAAAAAGCCAGAATGGAATTTGCCAAACTACCACAAGCCACAAACCTTCTGGGAGAATGTCCTATGGACAGACGAGACAAAACTGGAACCTTTTGGCACATCAGCTCTATGTTCACAGACACAAAAATGAAGCATATCAAGAAAAGAACACTGTCCCTACTGTGAAACATGGAGGAGGCTCTGTTATGTTCTGGGGCTGCTTTGCTGCATCTGGCACAGGGTGTCTTGAATCTGTGCAGGGTACAATGAAATCTCATGACTATCAAGGTATTCTAGAGAGAAATGTGCTGCCCAGTGTCAGAAAGCTTGGTCTCAGTTGCAGGTCATGGGTCTTGCAACAGGATAATGAGCCAAAACACACAGCTAAAAACAGCCAAGAATGGTTGAGGAAAACATTGGACTATTCTGAAGTGGCCTTCTATGAGCCCTGATCTAAATCCTATTGAACATATGTGGAAGGAGCTGAAACATGGCGTCTGGAGAAGGAACCCTTCAAACCTGAGACAGCTGGAGCAGTCTGCTGATGAGGAGTGGACCAGAATACCTGCTGAGAGGTGCAGAAGTCTCACTGACAGTTATAGAAATAGTTTGATTGCAGTGATTGCCTCAAAAGGTTGTGCAACAAAATATTAAGTTAAGGGTACCATAATTTTTATCCAGACCTGTTTCATGAGTTTATTTTTAAAAATAATTCTGTTGAACCACGATTCAAGAACAATGTCTGATTTTCATTGGTGAATTTTCATAGAATTTTTATTTATTATAACTTTTGTCAGATTCAGATTATTTCTGTGACCATAGTGGGTTTTTCTTTCATTAACCAAGGGGTACCAACAATTTTGTCCACGTGTGTACATGTTCTTGTGTGCACTATTCTGCTTCTAGCTGCACACATCATTGCAAATACACAAAACTAGACTCACACTGTGTCCACGATGACATAAATCCTGTCAACAATTACCCAAAAATAATCCAAAATGACCAGAAGTTTTCTAAAATTGCTAAAATTTGTCTAAATTGTGTCCAAAATTAGGTGGAGTTAATGAAGATATTTCCCAGGGGTAAAAATTAACAAAGATTGGCTGGTCTGAAAATAAAGAAGATTCAGTTCAGCCAAAATATTTCCCTGCACTTAGTTAAATAACAAATACATAACAAATGAACATAATCTGAGACGTTGCTGCAACGCTGCACGTCATTTATTGTATATGTTGGGTTGTTTTTAAGGCTTTTAGAAAATGCTGTAATTATTCAATCACTATGATCATACCAAACGATCACTGCTGAAGTTCTCTTCTGTGGACTTAGTAAAGAAAACAAGAGTTTGTCTCCAAATGAAAACCCTTTACGTGGCACTTTCGTGTCTCTGAGAGGGTCCAGATTACAAACCAACATTCTCAGAGGTGTAATTATGTCTGAGCCGGATCCGGACCCAGCCCAACAACAGACGGCTGCTGATCTAATGAGAGCAGCTGCAGGTAAAAGTCACACAAAGGCCTGAGGAAGTCTGAGAATTATGGAGAATAAAGGGAGATGTTCAGCTGTGACGGAGCTCAGAGAAGATTTAACCGATAATTCCAGTAAATAAACCTGTTGGAGAGAAAAGAAAACAGAACATTATGTACCATCAGGTCCATAAAGTTACAGCAGCTTCAGTAAAAACACAACAAACTGAATTTAAAGGAACTTTTTATTGACATCAGAATGTGACTCAGAAGCAAACAGAACGTCAGCAGATGTTTGAACAACTTCATAGTTTCAGGTGTGTGACAGCAACATGCATGTTAATACACTATATTGCCAAAAGTATTCACTCACCCATCCAAATAATCAGAATCAGGTGTTCCAATCACTTCCATGGCCACAGGTGTATAAAATCAAGCACCTAGGCATGCAGACTGCTTTTACAACCATTTGTGAAAGAATGGGTTGCTCTCAGGAGCTCAGTGAATTCCAGCGTGGAACTGTGATAGGATGCCACCTGTGCAACAAATCCGGTCATGACATTTCCTCGCTCCTAAATATTCCACAGTCAACTGTCAGCTGTATTATAAGAAAGTGGAAGTGTGTGGGAACGACAGCAACTCAGCCACCAAGTGGTAGGCCATGTAAACTGACGGAGCGGGGTCAGTGGATGCTGAGGCGCATAGTGCCAAGAGGTGGCCAACTTTCTGCAGAGTCAATCGCTACAGACCTTCAAACTTCGTGTGGCCTTCAGATTAGCTCAAGAACAGTGCTTCAGCAGAGAGCTTCATGGAATGGGTTTCCATGGCTGAGCAGCTGCATCCAAGCCATACATCACCAAGTGGAATGCAAAGCGTCGGATGCAGTGGTGTAAAGCATGCCGCCACTGGACTCTAGAGCAGTGGAGACGCCGTCTGTGGAGTAAAGAATCGCGCTTCTCCATCTGGCAAGTGTCTGGGTTTGGCGGTTGCCAGGAGAACGATACTTGTCGGACTGCATTGTGCCAAGAGTAAAGTTTGGTGGAGGGGGGATTATGGTGTGGGGTTGTTTTTCAGGAGCTGGGCTTGGCTCCTTAGTTCCAGTGAAAGGAACTCTGAATGTTTCAGCATACCAAGACATTTTGGACAATTCCATGCTCCCAACTTTGTGGGAACAGTTTGGAGCTGGCAAAATGTAGGAAATTATTATTTTTATGGTAATAAAAATAAAATATAATATCTCAAAAGATATTCATAATATGTCAGAATATATTCTTAACTGATCAGTACATCCATCCATCCATTATCTATACACCGCTTATTCCTCACTAGGGTCGCGGGGGGTGCTGGAGCCTATCCCAGCTTACTCGGGCGAAGGCAGGGGACACCCTGGACAGGTCGCCAGTCTGTCGCAGGGCTACATATATAGACAAGCCGGAGTACCCGGAGAAAAACCCACGCATGCACAGGGAGAACATGCAAACTCCATGCAGAAAGATGCCGGGAAAGCCGGGACGCGAACCAGGGATCTTCTCGCTGCAAGCGCGAAAGTGCTAACCACTACGCCACTGTGCAGCCCACTGATCAGTACAATGGCAGAAAATATAAATTCATTGAAATGTTGAAAGATATGAATAACATTTTCTGAATTATAAAAAAGAAGGAAAATATTTTTAAAAATTTGGAAATTACTGATACTATTTGGGATATATATTAATCAAACATCACATGATGTCCAAAACTATTAATAAAATGTTTAAAATATCCTTAAAATTATTTACAAATAATACTAAAATACCAGAAAAATATTAATTTGTCTAAAAATATTAACAAAATATCCAAAACATTAATAAAATGTGAGAATATTTTGACAAAATTAATAAAACATCATAAAACTACTTATTAATACTAATTAAATGGCAAAAGATAAAGAAATAAATGTAGGGAATTTTTTGTTTATTTATTTACTTTTACAAAAAAGGACACTATTGAAAAAAAATTGGAAAATACTAATAAAATATCATAACATGACCAAACCTATTGATAAAAATGAAATTAATGAAAAACATTTTTATTAAATATTTCTGAATATTACTGAATATATTGAAATTTTATTTTTTTAAAATTTTATCATCCCTTATTAATCCCACGGGGGTAAATTCTGATTTTTGCATATCCCCCCAATCGAGGGGGTCAGAGCGCAGGGTCAGCCGTGGCACAGCACCCCTGGAGCAGGACGGGTTAAGGGCCTTGCTCAAGAGCCCGACAGTGGCCACATCGGGGTTATGAAACTCTGACCTTCGGATCAGTAGTCCAGAAACTTAACCATTGTGCCACCACTGGCCCAAATGACTGAAAGACTGTATTTTTGAAAATAATTATAAATAATTATAAATAAATGTGGGACAATATTAATAAAATCTGAATATTATAAAATAAAATAAAAAATAAATAAAATGTTCATGAAATGCTGGAAAATATGGATGCATCAAATTAAAAAAAAAAATATGGGGAATATCCATGAAATTCAATTACCAGCATATCATAAAATATCTAAAAAAAAATTGGAAAAATGTCCCAAAAATATTAGCAAATTATCATAAAATATAAATAAATAAGAATAAATAATGTGTTAAATAATAATAAAATATCATAAAAACCATGAAAACTATTACTAAAATGATAATAAAAATAATAAGAAAAATATAAGAAAATATTCAATAAATGACAAAAAATGTATATGTCTGAAAATATCAATAAAATGAGTGAGAAAATGTCAATCAAATGTAGTAAAATGCAAAAAAAAAGTCTGATAATTTTAAAAATATTCAGGAAAAATAATTTTGATTAATACAGAAAGAAACAACCATAACTTAATGTAGTGCCCTGGTATTCTGTTATTGTCATTTATTTTGTTGACGTGTATCAAATGCTGTTTATTTACTGTTTTCGCATAATCTCTGAAATTCCAATGTTCCGTGTTGACCCTGAACGCCACAAGTTGTTTTCCGTCATGATTGGGTTAGACAGGTGTCAATTTGATATAGTTGGCCAATGATTGTTATGTTGTGATGGACATGGGGGCCAATTGAATCGCTGCAGAGGCGGGATGAAGAGTGAAGCGCGCGAAGCGGACGGCGATGCAGAAGGAGAATGGAAGAAAAGTTACCGGTGGAAAACGAACGAACGAGCTAGCGGCCAAGCAACCGACAGCTGCCGCTCGCCGAGTGAGGAGGGACAGAGTTAAGGATCGTGGTGAGGTACCGAGGCGGTGAAGACTGTTGAACAGCCTTTGTTTTTTGGACACTGAATTTGAACTTTGTGGATTTTGGAAGCTGAATCCGGACTTTCTATTTTTGGAAGCTGAAGCCAGACTTTCTATTTTTGTGTGCTTCTTCATGAGCTCCAACCGTGCACCAGGTCTGGTACCAGAGGACAGACTAAATCCCGGGTGTCTGCCTGTTCTTGGATGGTTCTCCCTGCTGACGTCTGACGTTACGGTGAGCGTATTGCGTCACTTCCTGTTGTAGCGCTGTGTTGTGTTCTGTGACTGTTGTAGCTTATCCACTCCATCTAATTTGATATTCATTAAATCTGTGTGTAGCGGTAATATTTGAATCGTAACATACACTCGTTTTCTTCACGCACCCTCTCAGTACTTAATTCTAAGTTAATCTGTTATCTCTGTCCGCTAGCCTAGCACTTAGCAGTTAGCATGGCTTCTCCCTCTTCCTCTCCTTCTCTTTCCTGCTCAGTGTGTCACATGTTTAGTTACTCCTCTGCCTCCTTCAGTGATAATGATACCTGTAATAAATGCAGTCTGTTTGTAGCTTTGGAGGCGAGGCTCTCTGAATTGGAAGCGCGGCTCCGCACCATGGAAAACACCCCGCTAGCTGTTAGCCAGGCTCCCTTAGCCGGTGCGGACCGCAATAATATAGCTGCTAGTGTAGCTTCTGCTAGCCGTACCCTAGCAGCTCCCGAGCAGCCGGGAAGTCAGGGTAGCTGGGTGACAGTTCGTAGGAAACGTAGTCCTAAGCTCAAGCCCGCTGTCCCGGCACACCACAAACCGCTTCACGTTTCTAATCGTTTTTCCCCACTCAATGACACACCCGCTGAGAAACCAACTCTGATCATTGGCAGCTCCGTAGTCAGAAACGTGAAGCTAGCGACACCAGCGACCATAGTAAAATGCCTCCCAGGAGCCAGAGCGGGCGACATAGAAGCAAATTTGAAACTGCTGGCTAAAGATAATCGTAAATACAGTAAGATTGTTATTCATGTCGGCGGTAATGACACTCGGTTACGCCAATCGGAGGTCACCAAAGTTAGTGTGGCATCGGTGTGTAACTTTGCCAAAACCATGTCGGACTCCGTAGTTTTCTCTGGACCCCTGCCTGATCTGACAAGCGATGATATGTTTAGCCGTATGGCATCGTTTCGCCGCTGGTCGTCTACGTGGTGTACTGCAAACGACGTTGGCTTTATAGACAATTGGAGCTCTTTCTGGGGAAAACCTGGTCTGATTAGGAGAGACGGCATCCATCCCACGTTGGCTGGTGCAGCTCTCATTTCTAGAAATATGGCTGATTTTATTAGAACTCCTAAAGCATGACAACCCAGAGTTCAGACCAGGATGCAGAGTTGTAGTCTTCCACACCTCTCTGCAGTTTCCTCTCAGCTGTCACCCTCCAGTAAATCACTTAGCTTTATTGAGACTGTGTCTGTCCCCCGACCACCAAAATTCAATAAATTAAGCAAATCAAAAATAAACAAAAGACATAGTAACCATAAAAATCTAATTAAAATTAATACCACTATTTCAACTGAGCGAAGAAACAGGACAATTAAATGTGGTCTGTTAAATATTAGATCTCTCTCGTCTAAATCTCTGTTAGTAAATGATTTGATAACTGATAACCAGATTGATTTGTTCTGCTTGACTGAAACCTGGTTGCAGCAGGAAGAATATGTTAGTCTAAATGAATCAACTCCTACTAGTCATACTAACTGTCATGTTCCTCGAATCACGGGCTGAGGAGGAGGAGTGGCAGCAATTTACCTCTCTAGCTTAAAAATGAACCAGAGACCTAAACCTAGTTACAGTTCATTTGAAAATCTTACTCTCAGTCTCTCTCATCCAGATTTAAAAGCTCAGAAACCAGTTTTATTTGTTGTTGTATATCGTCCTCCTGCTCCTTACTCTGAGTTTTTATCTCAATTCTCAGACTTTTTATCTGATTTAGTGCTCAGCTCAGATAAAGTCATTATTGTGGGTGACTTCAACATTCATGTTGACGTGGACAGTGACAGCCTTACGACTGCTTTTAATTCAATATTAGACTCAATTGGGTTTTCTCAACATGTAAATAAACCAACTCATAGTTTTAATCATACCCTTGACCTCGTTCTGACTTATGGCATAGAAATCAAACAGTTAACAGTATTTCCCCGGAACCCTCTTCTTTCTGACCATTTTATGATAACATTTCAATTTACAACAATAGATTGTATAGGAGTTAAGAATAAATATCATTACAGTAGATGTCTGTCTCACAATTCGGTGACTAAATTTAAGGAAATAATACCCTCTCTATTTAGTCCAGCACCACTTACTGATATAATGGAAGGGAAATATTATAATTTTACCCCCACAGAAGTGGATTATATTGTTAATAATGCTGCAGCCTCACTGCGTACAACACTTGATAGTGTTGCACCTGTAAAAAAGAAAGTTCTATCTCAGAGAGGACCTGCTCCTTGGTATAATTCCCAGCTGCGGACTTTAAAGCAGGCGTCCCGAAAGCTGGAAAGGAAGTGGTACTCCACTAATTTAGAAGAAGTTTATGTAGCTTGGAAAAATAGTCTAGTAATTTATAAAAAAGCTGTTCGTAATGCCAGGACAACATATTATTCATCTTTAATAGAGGAAAACAAGAACAACCCCAGGTTTCTCTTCAGCACTGTAGCCAGGCTGACAAAGAGTCAGAGCTCTGTTGAAACTTGTATTCCTTTAGCTTTGAGCAGTAACAACTTCATGAGCTTCTTAACAAATAAAATTATTACGATTAGAGAAAAAATTAATCTGGCCCTTCCTGCAAATGTCACAGATGTATCATCGATTACAGATACTTTAGAATTGGCTGTAAGACCAGATGGATATTTAGAATTTTTCACCCCCATACATCTCTCTGAACTCATTTCAATAGTTTCTACATCCAAACCATCAACATGTCTTTTAGATCCTATCCCAACTAGACTGTTCAAGGAGGCTTTACCTTTAATTAATTCCTCAATGTTAGATCTGATTAATCTCTCTCTAGTAACAGGTTATGTACCACAGGCTTTTAAGGTTGCTGTAATCAAACCTTTACTTAAAAAGCCCACTCTAGATCCAGATGTTTTAGCCAACTATAGACCAATTTCCAACCTCCCATTTCTCTCTAAAATTCTGGAAAGAACAGTTGCAAATCAATTATATGAACATTTACAAAGGAAAAGCCTGTTTGAAGAGTTTCAGTCAGGCTTCAGAGTGCATCATAGCACAGAAACAGCTCTGGTGAAAGTTACTAATGACCTTCTCATAGCGTCAGATAATGGACTGGTCTCTATACTTATTCTGTTGGACCTTAGTGCAGCATTCGATACAATCGACCACAAACTTTTATTACAGCGACTAGAACATTCTATTGGCATTAAAGGGACAGCACTGGACTGGTTTAAATCCTACTTATCAGACAGGTTCCAGTTTGTGCATGTCAACAATGACTCTTCTGAGCATACTAGGGTTAATCATGGAGTTCCTCAGGGTTCTGTCTTAGGACCAATACTGTTCACATTATACATGCTTCCCTTAGGCAACATTATTAGGAAGCACTGTATTAATTTCCATTGTTATGCTGACGACACTCAATTGTATTTATCTATGAAGCCAAATGAAACTAATCAGCTAGCTAGACTGCAAGATTGTCTTAAGGACATAAAGACCTGGATGACCTATAATTTCTTACTACTAAATTCAGACAAGACTGAAGTCATTGTATTTGGCCCCAAACATCTTAGAGAATTGCTTTCAAAGCATATAGTTACTCTGGATGGCATTACATTGGCCTCCAGTACTACTGTGAGGAACCTCGGTGTTATCTTTGACCAGGACATGTCCTTTAACTCGCACATAAAACAAATCTGTAGGACTTCCTTTTTCCACCTGAGAAATATTGTGAAAATCAGGAACATCCTGTCTCAGAGTGATGCAGAAAAACTAGTCCATGCATTTGTTACTTCTAGGCTTGACTACTGTAATTCCTTATTATCAGGTTGTCCCAATAGCTCTCTGAAACATCTACAGCTGATCCAAAACGCTGCAGCCAGAGTACTGACGGGAGTTAGCAAGAGAGATCATATTTCTCCTATATTGGTTTCTCTTCATTGGCTCCCTGTTAAATCTAGAATAGAATTCAAAATCCTTCTTCTGACATATAAAGCTCTTAACAACCAATCTCCATCATATCTTAAAGACCTGATAGTACCATATTACCCTAGCAGAACTCTTCCCTCTCAGACTGCAGGCTTACTTGTTGTTCCTAGAATCTCTAAAAGTAGAATGGGAGGCAGAGCCTTCAGTTATCAGGCACCTCTCCTGTGGAACCAGCTCCCAGTTTGGGTTCGGGAGGCGGACACCCTCTCTATTTTTAAGACCAGGCTTAAAACCTTCCTTTTCGACAAAGCTTATAGTTAGGGCTGACTGGGTGACCCTGACGGGGTGAGCTGGTGTTTTCATTTGCACAACTGACTTCCCCTCTTGACGTCCCTTTAGTTTGCCCCTAGTTATGCTGCTATAGGCCTAGGCTGCTGGGGAACCTCTCTGGATGCACTGAGCCCTTCTCTAACTACCTATGTATTTACTATATATACCATTATTGCATTACATTCACTCTGTTTCTTTCTGTGTCCTTTCTCCGAGTGTCCCTGGTCCCAGAGCTGGATGCTGGATGCTTCAGATGTGTGGCTGTGTTTTATGGTCCTTGTGTCCCACCCCCCCACCTCTCTATCTCTACCCCTCTATCTGTATCCCTCTATCTCTATCTCTACCCCTCTATCTCTACCTCTCTACCTCTTCTGTCCCTCTCAACCCGCCCGGCCAGCAGGCAGATGGGTCCCCCCACATTAGAGCCGGGTTCTGCTCGAGGTTTTTTTCCCTGTTAAAAGGGTGTTTTCCTTGCCACTGTCGCCTTTTGGCTTGCTCTGGGGGTCAGGCATATGGGTTCTGTAAAGCGTCTCGAGACAATTTGACTGTAATTGGCGCTATATAAATAAAATTGAATTGAAAAAATTGAATTGATTTTGGGTTTATAATTTCACGTTGAACTGTTTATCATCCTTTTGAGGTGAATAAATGTTGCTGTGTTTTATGCTAACAGACTAGTCATTGATGTTATCATGTGTTGGTAATGTGTTTAGTGCTAGAGGTAAGTTTAACTGTTTAAATGACATGAAAGTTATGCATGAGAGCTATGCCTACACTTACAGTGTGTATTTAAGAATCCGAAGGTAATTCAGTAGCTCATGCTGGTTGATCTCCTATGCCAAGGTTTTCTTTATAAAACCAAAGTATATATCAGTAGGAGGGCTACATTTTTTTTTAACACACAGTCAGTTTCCATCGTGTCTGTTTCCTGAAACTACAACAAAACAAGTCTCTGTTTTAATAAAAGTACTTTCATCTGAGAACATGATTCAATTCAATGATTCTGCCTGCTGGCCGGGCGGGTTGAGAGGGACAGAAGAGGTAGAGAGGTAGAGATAGAGGGATGGAGGTAGAGGGGAAGAGGTAGAGGGATAGAGATGGAGGAGTAGAGGTAGAGATAGAGGGATAGAGGTAGAGGGGAAGGGGTAGAGATAGAGAGGTGGGGGGTGGGACACAAGGACCACAAAACACAGCCACACATCTGAAGCATCCAGCTCTGGGACCAGGGACACTCGGAGAAAGGACACAGAAAGAAACAGAGTGAATGTAATGCAATAATGGTATATATAGTAAATACATAGGTAGTTAGAGAAGGGCTCAGTGCATCCAGAGAGGTTCCCCAGCAGCCTAGGCCTATAGCAGCATAACTAGGGGCAAACTAAAGGGACATCAAGAGGGGAAGTCAGTTTTGCAAATGAAAACACCAGCTCACCCCGTCAGGGTCCCCCAGTCAGCCCTAACTATAAGCTTTGTCAAAAAGGAAGGTTTTAAGCCTGGTCTTAAAAACAGAGAGGGTGTCCGCCTCCCGAACCCAAACTGGGAGCTGGTTCCACAGGAGAGGCGCCTGATAACTGAAGGCTCTGCCTCCCATTCTACTTTTAGAGATTCTAGGAAGAACAAGTAAGCCTGCAGTCTGAGAGGGAAGAGTTCTGCTAGGATAATATGGTACTATCACATCTTTAAGATATGATGGAGATTGGTTGTTAAGAGCTTTATATGTCAGAAGAAGGATTTTGAATTCTATTCTAGATTTAACAGGAAGCCAATGAAGAGAAACCAATATAGGAGAAATATGATCTCTCTTGCTAACTCCCGTCAGTACTCTGGCTGCAGCATTTTGGATCAACTGTAGATGTTTTAGAGAGCTATTGGGACAACCTGATAATAAGGAATTACAGTAGTCAAGCCTAGAAGTAACAAATGCATGGACTAGTTTTTCTGCATCACTCTGAGACAGGATGTTCCTGATTTTCACAATATTTCTCATGTGGAAAAAGGAAGTCCTACAGATTTGTTTTATGTGCGAGTTAAAGGACATGTCCTGGTCAAAGATAACACCGAGGTTCCTCACAGTAGTACTGGAGGCCAATGTAATGCCATCCAGAGTAACTATATGCTTTGAAAGCAATTCTCTAAGATGTTTGGGGCCAAATACAATGACTTCAGTCTTGTCTGAATTTAGTAGTAAGAAATTATAGGTCATCCAGGTCTCTATGTCCTTAAGACAATCTTGCAGTCTAGCTAGCTGATTAGTTTCATTTGGCTTCATAGATAAATACAATTGAGTGTCGTCAGCATAACAATGGAAATTAATACAGTGCTTCCTAATAATATTGCCTAAGGGAAGCATGTATAATGTGAACAGTACTGGTCCTAAGACAGAACCCTGAGGAACTCCATGATTAACCCTAGTATGCTCAGAAGAGTCATTGTTGACATGCACAAACTGGAACCTGTCTGATAAGTAGGATTTAAACCAGTCCAGTGCTGTCCCTTTAATGCCAATAGAATGTTCTAGTCGCTGTAATAAAAGTTTGTGGTCGATTGTATCGAATGCTGCACTAAGGTCCAATAAAATAAGTATAGAGACCAGTCCATTATCTGACGCTATGAGAACGTCATTAGCAACTTTCACCAGAGTTGTTTCTGTGCTATGATGCACTCTGAAGCCTGACTGAAACTCTTCAAACAAGCTATTCCTTTGTAAATGTTCACATAATTGATTTGCAACTGTTCTTTCCAGAGTTTTGGAGAGAAATGGGAGGTTGGAAACTGGTCTATAGTTGGCTAAAACATCTGGATCTAGTGGGCTTTTTAAGTAAAGGTTTGATTACAGCAACCTTAAAACCCTGTGGTACATAGCCTGTTACTAGAGAGAGATTAATCAGATGTAACATTGAGGAATTAATTAAAGGTAAAGCCTCCTTGAACAGTCTAGCTGGGATAGGATCTAAAAGACATGTCGATGGTTTGGATGTAGAAACTATTGAAATTAGTTCAGAGAGATGTATGGGAGTGAAAAATTCTAAATATCCATCTAGTCTTACAGCCAATTCTAAAGTATCTGTACTCGATGATACATCTGTGACATTTGTAGGAAGGGCGAGATTAATTTTTTCTCTAATCGTAATAATTTTATTTGTAAAGAAGCTCATGAAGTTGTTACTGCTCAAAGCTAAAGGAATACAAGGTTGAACAGAGCTCTGACTCTTTGTCAGCCTGGCTACAGTGCTGAAGAGAAACCTGGGGTTGTTCTTGTTTTCCTCTATTAAAGATGAATAATATGTTGTCCTGGCATTACGAACAGCTTTTTTATAAATTACTAGACTATTTTTCCAAGCTACATAAACTTCTTCTAAATTAGTGGCGTACCACTTCCTTTCCAACTTTCGGGACGCCTGCTTTAAAGTCCGCAGCTGGGAATTATACCAAGGAGCAGCTCCTCTCTGAGATAGAACTTTCTTTTTTACAGGTGCAACACTTTCAAGTGTTGTACGCAGTGAGGCTGCAGCATTATTAACAATATAATCCACTTCTGTGGGGGTAAAATTATAATATTTCCCTTCCATTATATCAGTAAGTGGTGCTGGACTAAATAGAGAGGGTATTATTTCCTTAAATTTAGTCACCGAATTGTGAGACAGACATCTACTGTAATGATATTTATTCTTAACTCCTATACAATCTATTGTTGTAAATTGAAATGTTATCATAAAATGGTCAGAAAGAAGAGGGTTCCGGGGAAATACTGTTAACTGTTTGATTTCTATGCCATAAGTCAGAACGAGGTCAAGGGTATGATTAAAACTATGAGTTGGTTTATTTACATGTTGAGAAAACCCAATTGAGTCTAATATTGAATTAAAAGCAGTCGTAAGGCTGTCACTGTCCACGTCAGCATGAATGTTGAAGTCACCCACAATAATGACTTTATCTGAGCTGAGCACTAAATCAGATAAAAAGTCTGAGAATTGAGATAAAAACTCAGAGTAAGGAGCAGGAGGACGATATACAACAACAAATAAAACTGGTTTCTGAGCTTTTAAATCTGGATTAGAGAGACTGAGAGTAAGAATTTCAAATGAACTGTAACTAGGTTTAGGTCTCTGATTCATTTTTAAGCTAGAGAGGTAAATTGCTGCCACTCCTCCTCCTTGGCCTGTGATTCGAGGAACATGACAGTTAGTATGACTGGTAGGAGTTGATTCATTTAGACTAACATATTCTTCCTGCTGCAACCAGGTTTCAGTCAAACAGAACAAATCAATCTGGTTATCAGTTATCAAATCATTTACTAACAGAGATTTAGACGAGAGAGATCTAATATTTAACAGACCACATTTAATTGTCCTGTTTCTTCGCTCAGTTGAAATAGTGGTATTAATTTTAATTAGATTTTTATGATTACTATGTCTTTTGTTGGGGCTGCACAGTGGTGTAGTGGTTAGCACTTTCGCCTTGCAGCAAGAAGGTCCCTGGTTCGCGTCCCGGCTTTCCCGGGATCTTTCTGCATGGAGTTTGCATGTTCTCCCTGTGCATGCGTGGGTTTTCTCCGGGTACTCTGGCTTCCTCCCACAGTCCAAAAATATGCTGAGGTTAATTGATTATTCTAAATTGCCCGTAGGTGTGAATGTGAGAGTGCTTGTTTGTCTATATATGTAGCCCTGCAACAGACTGGCGACCTGTCCAGGGTGTCCCCTGCCTTCGCCCGAGTCAGCTGGGATAGGCTCCAGCACCCCCCGCGACCCTAGTGAGGATTAAGCGGTGTATAGATAATGGATGGATGGATGGATGTCTTTTGTTTATTTTTGAGTTGTTTAATTTATTGAATTTTGGTGGTCGGGGGACAGACACAGTCTCAGTAAAGCTAACTGAATTACTGGAGGGTGACAGCTGTGAGGAAACTGCAGAGAGGTGTGGAAGACTACAACTCTGCATCTTGGTCTGAACTCTGGGTTGTCATGCTTTAGGAATTCTAATAAAATCAGCCATATTTCTAGATATGAGAGTTGCACCAGCCAAAGTGGGATGGATGCCATCTCTCCTAATCAGACCAGGTTTTCCCCAGAAAGAGCTCCAATTGTCTATAAAGCCAACATCGTTTGCAGTGCACCACGTAGACACCCAGCGGCGAAACGATGACATACGGCTAAACATATCATCGCTGGTCAGATATGGCAGGGGTCCAGAGAAAACTACGGAGTCCGACATGGTTTTGGCAAAGTTACACATCGATGCCACACTAACTTTGGTGACCTCCGATTGGCGTAACCGGGTGTCATTACCGCCGACATGAATAACAATCTTACTGTATTTACGATTAGCCAGCAGTTTCAAATTTGCTTCTATGTCGCCCGCTCTGGCCCCTGGGAGGCATTTTACTATGGTCGCTGGTGTCGCTAGCTTCACGTTTCTGACTATGGAGCTGCCAATGATCAGAGTTGGTTTCTCAGCGGGTGTGTCGTTGTGGGGAAAAACGATTAGAAACGTGAAGCGGTTTGTGGTGTGCCGGGACAGCGGGCTTGAGTTTAGGACTACGTTTCCTATGAACTGTCACCCAGCTACCTGACTTCCTGGCTGCTCGGGAGCTGCTATGGGACGGCTAGCAGAAGCTACACTAGCAGCTATACTATTGTGGTCCGCACCGGCTAAGGGGGCCTGGCTAACAGCTAGCGGGGTGTTTTCCATGGTGCGGAGCCGCGCTTCCAATTCAGAGAGCCTCGCCTCCAAAGCTACAAAGAGACTGCATTTATTACAGGTATCGTTATCACTAAAGGAGGCAGAGGAGTAACTAAACATGTGACACACTGAGCAGGAAAGAGAAGGAGAGGAAGAGGGAGAAGCCGTGCTAACTGTTAAGTGCTAGGCTAGCGGACAGAGATAACAGATTAACTTAGAATTAAGTACTGAGAGGGTGCGTGAAGAAAACGAGTGTATGTTACGATTCAAATATTACTGCGACACACAGATTTAATGAATATCAAATTAGATGGAGTGGATAAGCTACAACAGTCACAGAACACAACACAGCGCTACAACAGGAAGTGACGCAATACGCTCACCGTAACGTCAGACGTCAGCAGGGAAATCCAATCACCCATTTGTCTGCTGATGGACACAGAATCAGAATCAGAACGCCGTGAACTCTTACAGATGAACTTAATAACATTCATTATTATGACAGCTGCACAGATTGTCCCAAAATGTGCAAATGATTCACCTGGAAACCTTAAGCAACTCTCAGTTTGTAGTGAAAAGGTGAATAACGTTCTGCAGGGTTTGTTCCTCTGCAGGTCGGAGCTGCATGTTGAGTCTGAATTGATCACAGGATAAATGTTTCAGATCTTTAAATGTCAGTGTCGTTACGTTATTTGAGAAGAGGTTGACGGGTTGGAGACAGAACCACAACCGGAACATTCAGGAGAAGAATCAGCTGGAAAACAGAATTAACACAGTAATTTACTGTAAAACGCTGCTCAGTAGGAAAAAAAGTCCCCAAAACAGACAAACAAATACCGTAATAATAATAGTAATAATAAGTAATAATAATAATAATCAGTCCCAAATATAAAGAATATCACAATGTTTTAGTCATTTGTAATGATGCTGGTTGTGGTTAAGACTCAAACACGAAAAGTTAAAGGCTGAAAATGAAGCTAATGTTAGTAAAAGCTTGAAATTCTTAATGATAACATTAATTCAATATTAATAAATCCCCCCCTAAAATATCTATGTTGGAAAATATTAATACAATGTCTGAAAATATTAAGAAATATTGTTAAAAAAAGAGTTCCATTTTTTAAAAAAATGCTTAAATTATTCAAATAAAATATTCTAAAATAAAAAAAATTAACAATTTAAAATCTTTTTAAAATAATTAATAAAATCATCAACAAATATTTATATTTTAGAAGATATAAATAAGATGTTGGAAAGTATTGTCATAAAATGGTAATATGAAATCCAAGAATTTGTAAAAATTTATAAATAAATATACACAATGTAGGATAATATTAATAAAATATCCTCAAAATATTTTAATGTTTGGAAATATTAGTAAAACACCGAAAAGAAAATATTAATAAAATCTGAAGATATCAATGAAATATCATCATATAAAATGGCAATAAGATGTCTGAAAAAGTATATAAAAATGTAATAAAATAATTGAAAATCTGACTAAAATCATTAACAAATTTTCTTATGTTAGAAAATATCAATAAAATGTCTGAAAATATAAAGAAAATGTTGTAAAATGGTAAAAATGTGCCTAAAAATTTGTTAAAATATTAAAAAATAAAATGTTGGAAAATATTAATGAAATCCCATAAAATATTTTTACATTACAAAATATTAAATCATCAAAAATGAAATGTTTATAAAATGTCGTAAATGGTAATAATAAAAATGATTTGACAAAATATTCTAAAATATTGACAAAATCATTACCAATTTTTTTGCAAAAGAAAATATTAATAAAATGTCTGAAAATATTAATAAAATGTTGCAAAATGGTAACAAGAAGTCTGAAAAATAATTTAAAAATGTAAAAAAGTATTGAAATATATTAATAAAATCATTAAATTTTCTTATGTTAAAATATTATTAAAATGTCTGAAAATGTGCATGAATAAAAGAAAACTTGAAATTAAACATTCATTAAATATTAATAAATCCCTGCAAAAAATTTTGTATATTGAAAAATATTAAGAAAATATCTGAAAATACTAAGAAATGTTATAAGAACGCCCCAAAAATTTATACAGTTTTAAAATAAAATGTAAGAATATGTTGAAGAAATAATAATTTAAAAATACTTTCATATTAGGAAGTATGAATAAATATTAATAAAACAATAATCATAAAATGTCTGAAAATATTGATAAAATGTTGAAAAATGGTCATAAGATGTCCGAAAAAAAAATTTAAATGTTGAAATGAATTTTAATAAAATGATCATTTTGCTGTTTTGATGAAAGCTATTCATTTCGTTCAGTCTGCTGATCAGTAAAATAGTTCATGTATTAATGCACAGTTAGGAGTCGTGTGTGGAGGTGAAGTTTTAGGATCAGAAATGTGTTTGTGCAGAAACAAAATGCTGCTGACAGCTCTCAATCTTGCTGCTGCTTCAGGAACCGACTCAATACTCTGCTGCTCTGATGTCACAGAGTGAAGTCATCCGTCATTGTTACAGCGCTGTGGTCATTAAACAGAGAATATCTGGATGTCCAGGCAGCAGAAAGACTGCGTTCAGTGAACTCGTCGTATCTGGAGCCGCTGTGAATACAGAGCAGCTCCCATCTGAAGACGTCTGCTAATTAATGCACTCTGCTCTGGTTCCCAGTGAATGTAGGCGAAGTGTAATTAGAAGCTACCATCTGTGTCGAGGCAGAGATCAGTCCTGAGGTCAGCCGCACACAAATCCATACATTTCACACCATGATCGGCAAACTGCAGCCGGCTCGCTGTTGTTCTGTTGGTATCCAGGAATCAGTCATGCATGTTCACCTTTTTATTTAAAACACTGTTCAAGTTTTGTCCTGTAAGACACTATAGTGTGTTTTATTGTCTTTTACTGAATTTCTTGCAGACAAGTTGTATCAAAGAGTCAGTCGGTGTCGTTTCAAGCAGCACTGTTGCCCCACAGGCTTACATTTAGTTAAATTCTTTGTTTTTTGGGCCCAAAACTAAGTTCTGTCAAATATTTTCTGTTTCATTTCACTCTCAAAGAAACATCTGTGAAGCCATTTTCAGGGTTCAATATCTTCAAAAATAAAACTCCAACAGACATGAACAACAATCTGAGATACTGAAACTCCTTCATCTGAGGCAGCAACTCACCTCCAACAAAGATCGGAAGATAACAGAACAGCATCATTGCAAAAACTCTGACTTTCTCAAGCCGGACGTCCTCCTCAGCTGGTTGCACCTCGAGATCCCGATAGTGAACTTCACCAAACAATTTAGTTGTGTGTCATTTTGCGTCTCGCTTTTCTTATTTCATCTCATTACTCAAATTATCTGCTTAAAATTCCTGACTTTTGTAACACTGCATCAGTTTTCATCTGTGGATTGGGTGGAGTCGGTCACTTGTCTACATTTTAAAAAGTCTTGTGAAGAACGACCTTTGCAAGAACTGCTATAAAAAGCAGAAAAAATGCCTGTAACAAGTCGATATTGAGGCAGCGACTCACCTCTGACAAAGATCTGAAGCCAACAGAACAACATCATCTGCAAAAGCTCTGACGTTCTCAAGCCGGACGTCCTCCTCAGCTGGTTGCAGCTTTGAGATCCTGACAACGAACATGATAAACAGGATCAGAAACAAACATCAGCTTTGACATTTAACATTCTCGTCTGATTCAGTGTTTGTTGCAGAGTTCTTCTCGTCGTCCTCTCTGTGCTGTCTCCAACGGAAACGTCGGCCTCATGAATGCTCTAAACATCGTTTATAGATTTTTGCTGTCAGCAGCAAGTGAACTTGGACCCAAGTTTATCACAGGGACACTGGAGCAGAGTCGTTAGCATGAAGCTAAAGCTCCGTGTGCACCTTAAATACTGACCTGACGGTAACAACAAGCTGTAGCATCGGTTCCAAAAATGCTACTGTCCAGTGTTTCTCCCCACACCTCTAATCATGATCAGACATGTCCCCCTCTCCCCTCCCTGTATCCAAAGACAGAGGTTTATCAGTCTAGATGGGAGAGGTGTCCGTCTGAATAAAAATGGTACTGTCGAGTGTGTCTCTCCCCCCATCCCCACACCTCTCACCAGACCAGATGTGCACCCGGGAAATTTGAACAAAAGGTACATTGGACAGCTTTTCTGTTGAGGGGGTTGTTGAGGAGGATGATGACGATATCTAACTGTTGCTGAAACTCTGAGGTGCTTTACAGGCCCTGAAGTAGGCCTCTTGTTTGTTTTTTTTATAGCAACTTTATAATTCCTTGGGTGAGGCCCAACTTCAAGTACTCTGCTTCTCTTTAAACCAATGTGACAGAGCAGCTTCAATAAAGACATTTCACTGACTACAAACTCATGTTTTATTCCCTGACGTATATCTCAGTAACGGAAAGAGACAATAATGTGATGTTTGGTCTCATTTGACAATTTTCATGAGGAAGATAAGAAGTATGCAAGAATCAGGGAAAATATCCAAGAATTAACTAATGACGAATCTGAGGACAGGACTCAAAATAAAACAAAGCAAAAAAAGGGGGAGCACTGCTTCTATCAGCTGAAGGAGGGTGAAAGGCCGAGGCCTCTAGTCGTCTCAGCCACGCTGACCTCCAACGACTGGAGCGTGCTGGAGATGGTCATGTAGCAGCATCTCCGAGAGACTTCTCAGGAAAATATAGCCGAGCCTGTACCCTCTAAACGGTCGAGGTTGGAAAACCTCCCCGCTTGCATAGAGGTGCACCTGAAAAGAGTGGTATGGCAATCCAAAGTAGTGGGGTCTGGTAGATGGTACTTCAGAACCACCCTCTGATCAATGGGAAAGAAGAAACCTGCAGAGTTCTTTGTTTTGGAGAGTTATAACGCTGACTGTGGGGTATTCCATACTGTTCTGGTCTTGCTGTTGGGTGCATGGATTGAGTGAATGGAGAAGGCCGCAGAAAAGATAACCACTTTCTTCTCTAACTGTCGGAGTTGGAGGGATACTCTATCTGTCAAAAAAACGCTATCATTCTAATATCACGCCCTCTGCTTCTCAGTCGCATCTTTTTTCCGGTCATTACACCATCACCGCCCACCCCTATGTGTCATA
This sequence comes from Amphiprion ocellaris, assembly GCF_022539595.1. NCBI lineage: Eukaryota > Metazoa > Chordata > Actinopteri > Pomacentridae > Amphiprion > Amphiprion ocellaris. The sequence continues at coordinate 7,805,848 of NC_072770.1, read as the reverse complement.
AAGATGGTCAATGGAACCGATGATCAAAGAGACTTGCAACCTGCCTACTGATCAACCTGAGCGCGGTCTACCAGTAGCAATAGCAGCTCCAGAAGCATCTCACACCGACCGCTGTGCAGCCAGCGTGGTATGTTTACACATGTGGACAAAATTGTTGGTACCCCTGGGTTAATGAAAGAAAAAGCCACAATGGTCACAGAAATAATTTGAATCTGACAAAAGTAATAATAAATAAAAATTCTATGAAAATTAACCAATAAAAATCAGACATTGCTTTTTAACAGAATTATTTGAAAAAATAAACTCATGAAACAGGCCTGGACAAAAATGATGGTACCCTTAACTTAATATTTTGTTGCACAACCATTTGAGGCAATCACTGCAATCCAACCATTTCTGTAACTGTCAGTGAGACTTCTGCACCTCTCAGCAGGTATTCTGGTCCACTCCTCATGAGCAGACTGCTCCAGTTGTCTCAGGTTTGAAGGGTTCCTTCTCCAGACGCCATGTTTCAGCTCCTTCCACAGATGTTCAATAGGATTTAGATCAGGGCTCATAGAAGGCCACTTCAGAATAGTCCAATGTTTTCCTCTTACCCATTTTTGGCTGTTTTTAGCTGTGTGTTTTGGCTCATTATCCTGTTGCAAGAAAGACCCATGACCTGCGACTGAGACCAAGCTTTCTGACACTGGGCAGCACATTTCTCTCTAGAATACCTTGATAGTCATGAGATTTCATTGTACCTGCACAGTTTCAAGACACCCTGTGCCAGATGCAGCAACGCATGAGCATTTACTAAACTTATATCATACTATTCATTTATTCTTATTTATTATCTGTTAATCAGGTCATGGAGTGATTGCCGCTAAAAACACTGAGCAAGGAGAATACCTGCTCGAGTATATTGGAAGACACATCACTGGATCTTAAGGAGAGGCACTGTTCAAAGAGTACTCAGCGGACGATGCAGCATTTCTGCACGTCTACTGTTTTCAGGGACAATCTTTCTGGTGAGATTAAATAAATGGATGGCCTAACTTAAGGTAATTGTTGTATTTTGTTAAATGTTTTACAAGAGAAAAAATCTTTCATCATGCAGCGGTGATGGCAGTAAACATACAGCAAGACTTGGAAGATTCATAAATGATGATCGCATCAAGCCAAACAGCAAAATTAAAATAGTACATGTGTCTTTGAAGTTTTTCCACATAATAGCTTTACTCATATCATTTGTGCAACCTCAGATGAATGTAGAATTATTTGATGTAATAGACGTACAGTAAGTTATCACTCAGCAATTGACTCCGAAGTATGGGCCAACACAACTCTATCATAAATAGGGGTAAATATATTATGGCACATTATGCTTAACGGTTTTCTACATATTAATACATTTGCTGCTCCCTCATTTTTAGAAGGGTGAATGGAGAAAATACTCTAAGTTATAAATTCAGGGGTGATTTAAATATAAAGTTTCTAAAGCTTATGTTTTCTTCCTTTAAAAGCCTACAGAGAGCCGTCAAATGCAATCAATCCAACGTAAAATCTCATTTTAGAAAACGTAACCGTTATCAGTTGTGGGCTATAGGACAAAAAAAAAAAACAAGCTACTCTTTCACAAATTACAAAATACAATGAATTAACATTACACGGCTCCAACTCTAACAGAGAGAATAAGTACTGCGTTTGTACGTCTGCTTTAAATACTACTACAATCACTGAGGTGAATCTATTCCTAGTACACTCCTAACATTTCAGTGTAATTTCACCATGCCGTTCCTCTGTTCTCTGATTAGTCTCACATCTTCAGCATCATGTCAGACAGAAAAGAAGAATAAAAAAAAAACGAGCATGCAAGACGTTTTTAACTTTAAAACTTTGTTTCCAAAATTCAATGTAACTGTCTGTACACTTTACAATAGCATACAGCCTGACACAACAAAAGATGTCTTAAACATTTTAAATATATCTTGGGCACAAATAGCAAGTAAAATGGCTTAACACTGCTTCTACCACGACTGTTGTTTTTCAGCAGAAAAAATGTCGTGATTAAAATTAAATGCAGGACTTTTCCCACAAAGCAAACTGTATTCTCTACATGCTAAGTTTAACGATTCAGTGACAAGGTGGTAAACCAAACATACAGATATTTGTAATACATTTAAAAAGCAGATATGACATGCCTTTTGAATCAAAAATGCAAAAGATTTTCCTTTAAGGATTTTTTTAAAACATGAAGCTGCATGGGCTGCACAGTGGCGTAGTGGTTAGCACTTTCGCCTTGCAGCGAGAAGGTCCCTGGTTCGCGTCCCGGCTTTCCCGGGATCTTTCTGCATGGAGTTTGCATGTTCTCCCTGTGCATGCGTGGGTTCTCTCCGGGTACTCCGGCTTCCTCCCACAGTCCAAAAATATGCTGAGGTTAATTGATTATTCTAAATTGCCCGTAGGTGTGAATGTGAGAGTGCTTGTTTGTCTTTGTATGTGGCCCTGCGACAGACTGGCGATCTGTCCAGGGTGTCCCCTGCCTTCGCCCGAGTCAGCTGGGATAGGCTCCAGCCCCCCCCGCGACCCTAGTGAGGATTAAGCGGTGTATAGATAATGGATGGATGGATGGATGAAGCTGCATGTATTGTACAACATTCAGCGTACGACAGAACAGGTCATGCACATAAAGATGAGCAGGAGGAAAAGTATCAAATGTCTCCCACTGATCTTTCAGAAAAAGCCACGACTGATCATTTTTACACAATCACACAGCCCATCGAGGAGACGAGCGCACCCGGCGCTACATTACACACTCGGTGTACAATTTATGTACAATTTACATTCACAGTCTGGACATGTGCACTCGTGACATCATGTCCGAGTAAACACCACTGTGCCCTTTAACAATTTCACTTGAATAAAAACAAATTCTAATTTGTAAAGAGCTACTAACTTCTGGTGAGAAAAGGCAAAGAAAGAAGGGCTAGCCACCACTGAACAGAACCTGTGCTGAGTTCACAGCAGGGATTGTTTGGGCAGAGCAGGATTCAACAGGCCAGTTTACACATGGGGAGGGAGGACAACTCATTGGAGTCACACTACACAACACACACCGAACACTGACATAAAAAAAGAAGAAAAGAAAGAAAAAATAGGGGAAGGTTGGGTGTCGTCATGTTTTTGTATCTGCAGAGCTTTGAGGTCCGATTGTCTCTTTCCATCTAAACATTTTAAGGGTGACAGCATAGGAGATGCCGTAGGGGGGAACTTGTGCGGAGAGGAATCATAAGACAATCAACCATAACATAAAATGCACTTTCAAACAAGAACTGAACAGAAAAGTTCAACAATGTATGCCAAATTGTCACAGAGATTCAAATGAACTCTGGAGGGTTTGGGTGCTGACCAAAAACAGGCAATAGAGTTTTTTCGCTTTACCTCCTGTGATTAGGCCAGTAAATTTGCCAACACAACATTCCTGAAACACGATACCTTAAACTGTGATTCAAACAAAACGTTTAATATTTTTTGAAAACAAGGACTAAAAACTATTCTGCACCATACATTTAATTTATTTACTTTTTAAAAATAAAACAAGTACTAAAAACATTTTTTATTTATTTTTTTAAGAAAACGTACTAAAAACTGTTCAGTGCAAAACATTTTTAAATTTTTTTTGAAAAAGTACTAAAAACATTTTATTTGTTTAAAAATAAAACATTTTTTATTTTTAATTTCTTTTTAGAAAACAAGTACTAACGACATTTTATAAAAACTTTTCTACACAGAAACAATTTTTTGGAAAACATTTCATAAAAACTATTCTACACAAAAATATTTTATAATTTTTGAAAACAACAAGCGGTAAAACCTAATCAAAATTTACAAAAACCTATTCTACACAAAAACATTTTTTTTTAGAAAACAACATTTTGTAAAAACAAAACATTTTTATAGAAAACATTTTATAAAAACTATTCTACACAAAAACTATTTTTAAAAAGAACATTTCATGAAAACATTTTTTAGAAAACAACAAGCAGTACAAACTATTCTGCACAAAACAGTTTTTATTTATTTATTTTTTAGAAAATAAGTACTAAAAACTATTCAGCGCAAACCATGAGATGAGACACGGTTGTGTGTCTCTCCACTTCTGTCACAAGTAATTCCCCATCACTTCAGGTATTTACGGTGTTGTGGGTGTTGCGGGTTGCTTCCATATGTAAGCCACCGTTGCAAGGTCTGCCAATTTGACGGTGTTGTGGTTTTTCATCAGAGCGCAGTACATATCGTTGATGGTATGCTGGACGTACGCCTCTGATCTCAGGTCAAACAAAACAGTTCCGGCAGCAATTCTGATGCGTTTCTCCTCCGTGGGGAAGCTATGCAAGGTTAAGAGGTGCTGGATGGCGGGGATAAAGTTGGGAGTGTAGCGCTTGCTGATGATGGTGTAAAAGTTGTCTTGGTAGAAATGAAACGTAATTGTTTCCAGGCATGGGTGATCTTTCTGGCTAGGATGGTCAGTCAGGCATCCGTAGCAATCCTCCCTGTATGTTTCCAGAACTTTATCGAGGAGATAAAGTATGGCTGTTTTCACCACGCCGAAGAAGGCCTTTGACAACAGCCCATCAGCCTCATCCCCCTTGCTACCCTCCCCTGGTGGTGGTGGTGGTGATGGGGGTGCTGCTGCTGATGCTGGTGGTGGTGGTGGTGGTGCTGGTGTCGGTGGTATTGATGCTGAATGTGCCTGTGGTGCTGCTTCTGCTGGTGTTGGGGCTGCCGGGTATCCGGGAGGAGCTGGCTCAGAACGGCCTGCAAAAAGGGTAGGCGTGCTAGGTACCAGAGAGTTGTCGAGCTCCATCAAATTCCCCTCCGAGTCAGCAGAACCAAAGAGCCTTCTGGGACGCGGGTACCACGCTGGCTGCACAGCGGTCGGTGTGAGATGCCTCTGGAGCTGCTGTTGCTACTGGTAGACCGCGCTCAGGTTGATCAGTAGGGAGGTTGCAAGTCTCTTTGATCATCGGTTCCACTGACCATCTTTATGACACATAGGGGTGGGCGGTGATGGTGTAATGACCGGAAAAAAGATGCGACTGAGAAGCAGAGGGCGTGATATTAGAATGATAGCGTTTTTTTGACAGATAGAGTATCCCTCCAACTCCGACAGTTAGAGAAGAAAGTGGTGATCTTTTCTGCGGCCTTCTCCATTCACTCAATCCATGCACCCAACAGCAAGACCAGAACAGTATGGAATACCCCACAGTCAGCGTTATAACTCTCCAAAACAAAGAACTCTGCAGGTTTCTTCTTTCCCATTGATCGGAGGGTGGTTCTGAAGTACCATCTACCAGACCCCACTACTTTGGACTGCCATACCACTCTTTTCAGGTGCACCTCTATGCAAGCGGGGAGGATTTCCAACCTCGGCCATTTAGAGGGTACAGGCTTGGCTATATTTTCCTGAGAAGTCTCTCGGAGATGCTGCTGCATGACCATCTCCAGCACGCTCCAGTCGTTGGAGGTCAGCGTGGCTGAGACGACTAGAGGCCTCGGCATTTCACCCTCCTCCAGCTGATAGAACAGAGCTCCCCTTTTTTTTGCTTTGTTTTATTTTGAGTCCTGTCCTCAGATTCGTCATTAGTTAATTCTTGGATATTTTCGCTGATTCTTGCATACTTCTAATCTTCCTCATGAAAATTGTCAAATGAGACCAAACATCACATTATTGTCTCTTTCCGTTACTGAGATATACGTCAGGGAATAAAACATGAGTTTGTAGTCAGTGAAATGTCTTTGTTGAAGCTGCTCTGTCACATTGGTTTTAAGAGAAGCAGAGTACTTGAAGTTGGGCCTCACCCAAGGAATTATGAAGTTGCTATAAAAAAAAACAAACAAGAGGCCTACTTCAGGGCTTGTAAAGCACCTCAGAGTTTCAGCCACAGTTAGATATCATCATCATCCTCCTCACCAACCCCCTCAACAGAAAAGCTGTCCAATGTACCTTTTTTTTTTACACATATATTTATTAGTTTTTTGTTTGCAAGTTACAGCAAATCAAACAGCAAGGTACTATTACATGCAACAAAGCAAACTTTTCCTTCTTCTTCTTCCTCCCATCCCCTCTTCCCCTCACCAAATAAGTACAAGAAGAACATATTTAAACACTAAAAGTAAGATTAAAATAAAGCAAAAAAAATATATATATATTTTAATAAATTAATTAGTTAATTGAAAAGCAAAAACAAACAAAAAAAAGCAAAAATAAAAGATAAAGTAATGCTAGTATAGTATACAGTATGTGCATACCTACATGGACATGGATACACATCTATATGCACACTTTAATTATATAGATAAATATTCAAAACAATTATAACACTGACGAATTTCAAGAGCATTTCTCAGGACATTATATCACACCACCTGGACATTTTATTCCCTTAGAGCTTCCTCCTGCTGAAGCAAGTTTCCAACATTACCATCATGTCTTAAAAAATTTATAAAAGGTCTCCAGATGTCATCAAAAACATGTTGTTTCTTTCTAATAATATATGATATCTTTTCCATTATCATGTTTGATGCCATCTCTTTAATCCACCTTCCAATTCTTGGTCCATCAACATTTTTCCAATTAAGGGAGATGATACGTTTTGCTTGTAATATACACATATCTACAAATCTAGATTCTTTAATCTGTAAGTGTGGGATAGTTGGATATATACCCAGAAGGAAAAGCTTGGGGTCCAGTGGTAATTTCTTAGCTAATATCTGATCAATCATATTAATAATATCTTGCCAAAAGGATTTCACTTTCTCACATTCGCATATGCAGTGGTACATCGTTCCTCTTGCTTCATTACACTTAATGCAGGTATCAGGAATATTATTATTAAACTTGTGTAATTTTACTGGGGTTATGTATGTACACATCAACCATTTATATTGAATAAGTTTCAGGTTGTTGTTAATTGTTTGTTTCTGAGCTTTCATGAATGCCCCTTTCCAGTCTTGTATTGATATTTCATCACCTATATCGTCCATCCACAGTCTCAACTTATGTTCTGAAGATTCATCAAACCTGGATATAAGCAAGTCATATAGAGATGAAATTAAGCCTCTATCATAACAATGACCTATAATTGCTGTTTCTAATAAGGAAGTAATAGGTATGTCCAATGAATAGTTTTGAGACGATGATATGAAATTCCTGATTTGAAGGTATTTAAAGAAGTGTGTGTTTGGGATGTTGTATTTGGTTGATATTTCTGAAAAGGACATAAATACATCATCTTTTCTGTACATGTCTTGCACTTTCCTTAATCCCTTTTCAGCCCATATTCGAAATCCTGGGTCGCTACTCCCTGGTTTGAAATTAGCATTACCCCAAATAGGACTAAAATGTGACCAAGATGGATTAATGTTCAAATGTTTACAAGTATCAAACCAAATGTCAATCATATTTAATACAATAGGGTTATCTGTATTTTTCCTAAGACTTTTACGATCCGCTGAATACAAAAACAAGTGGAGTGGTAAGCTAGGCTTCACTGAGCAGGATTCCAAGTTTATCCAGGCAGGGGTGTTTTCAGAAGAAGAGTAAAACATAATGGACCGCAGTTGAGCTGCCCAGTAGTACCACTGGATATTTGGGCACTGAAGGCCTCCTCGATCATATAGTAGATATATTAAGGATAAACGTAATCTTGGACGTTTATTTTGCCATATAAAGTTGGTAAACAATTTTCTAGTTCTAGTAAACAAGGAGGAGGGAGGGGGTAGGGGAATATTTTGGAATAGATAAAGGAATTTAGGAAGAATATTCATTTTAAGGATACTTATCCTGCCAATCATTGATATTGGTAATGATGTCCAGCGTTCTAGAGACGAGGCTATAGTTTCCTGCAGTGAGTCATAGTTTACTTGAGAGATTTTGTTCAACTCAGAGAAAATTTTTATACCCAAATATGTCAAATTATCTGTAGAATTAAAAGGAGAGATGTGAACATTGCCATTTATCCTATCTGATTCATTAAGTAGTATTATAGAGGATTTTGAATAATTAATTTTGTATCCAGATATTTTTCCAAAGGTTTCAATAAGATCTATGAGTGCTGGAATGGAACTTTTCAATTTTTTTAGGAACAGAATTACATCATTGGCAAAAAGTGCTATCTTATGTTCCACCTGACCCTCCAAAATTCCATAAATATCTGTTCGCATCCTGATTGCTATGGCAAGAGGTTCTATTGCGAGAATAAACAGTAATGGGGATAAAGGGCTTCCTTGCGGGCAACTTCTAAAGATATTAAAAGGTTTAGAGACCACATTATTGGTTAATACTTCTGCAGTGAGTCCTGTACAGAGCAATCTGACCCATTTACAAAATCTATCTCCAAAGCCAAAGCGGGTAAGCACTTCGAACAGATAAGGCCATTCGATTCGGTCGAAGGCCTTCTCCGCATCAAGTGAAAGCAAGGCTGTGTCTTTCGCCGCTCTTTGACTGTGTAAATATTCAGTACTAGCCTGACATTGTGAAATCCTTGTCCACCTTGAATGAATCCATTTTGATCCCTCCCCACCAGCTGAGGAAGCTGACCTTCTAATCTTCTTGCAAGAACTTTGCATAATATTTTTGTATCTGAATTTAGGAGGCTAATTGGCCGCATGTTTTCACATTTTGTGTTTGGTTTTCCTGGTTGGAAGCAGTGTGATTAGGGCAACCCTCATGGATACGGGAAGAAGACCGCTTCTGAAGGATTCCTGAAATAACTCCAATAAGGGTGTCAGTAATTTGGCCTGAAATATTTTATATAGATCCATGGGAATGCCATCAGGACCCGCTGCTTTTCCAGCCTGCATAGAACCTATCGCATCTGCTGTCTCCTGTGTTGTTATTTCTTTGTCAGGCCTGCCTCGGCAGGCTCTGGCTAGGGCTCCTCCCTCCTCTGGTTTGTTTCCTTTTTAGATTTTGTGTACGGTGGCAGCGGCGGCAGGAGCGAGCAATCTGGTGAATCTGCTGAAACAGGAACAGGTGTGCCAGGACCAATCGGTCATCGTCCTCTACACCATTTATTGGGACTCCAGTCATCAGTTCGACGCCGGATCGTGAATGCTCACAGTCAGTCTGTCACTCGTTCTCTCTAGCCTAAGCTTATAGGATTTTTGTCTTTTAGTAATTTTGCCTCTGCTCCTTTCAGTTCGGACCCCACCTGCTCTGCTGACTGGGCCATCTTGGCCGACTGGACTCATCAACGCCTCTGCGTTCCAAGCCGACTTCGGGATCAACTCCGTCCCTCTTCAGCCCTCCGTCCAAACCTCCATCTGCTGTCACTGCCGAGACCACCAGCTCCTGCCCCAGCCTATTAGCACCCAAGCCGACAGTACGGCCTCAAACACGAGCAGGTTCTAGTTCATTTCTTAGTGTACGTTTTGTCATAGGCCCCGGCTTGTTTGTGGTACTGGCTAATTGATTCACCCGGTACTTTTGTTATTCGCTCTAGGTCATAGTGTAGTGATAGGTTATAGTATAGTGATTGCGAACTTCGTTTTTAGTGAGCTACATGTTTTCATAGTCTCGAGTTCCACTTTAGTTTGAGATTTCTTAGTTATAGTTCAGCCTCTGTACGTAGTGATCATAGTTGCGCTTTCGCCTCAAGTATCCTTAGTTTGTGTTCTTAGGTGCTCAACTAATCTTCAGCCCTAGCTATTTTAGTTGTGACCTCTCCCGCCCAGGTTGTGCCTGCCGTGGGTCAGTTCTTTGTGTTCTCGAGTTTTCTTGTAGTTCGTACCGCCCGCCATTAGGGGCACTCTAGCTCTGAAGTAGTTATTTTATCTGGTTCCTTTCTGGATACTAGACCTTAGGGAATTGTAGTCCCAGTCACCTTTTGTTATAATAATAATAAATCATTGTGTTAGCACCTGCTGTCTCTTTCTCTTTTCCTGCGCCTCAAAGAAAACCCGTAACATTCTTCATCTAATGTTTTACTCTCCTCTTCAGAAAGTTTGGGGATATTGAGGTCATTCAAAAATTTTATCTGTCCATCCAGGCTGGAGGGGCATTCAGAGCTATACAGTCTCTCATAAAAGACCCTAAAAGTCTCACTAATTTCTTCAGGGTTCACCACAGTTTTCCCATTTGGAGCTTCTATATAATTAATTGATCTTTCCGTTTGTTGTTTAATGCGCCATGCTAATATTTTCCCAGATTTTTCCCCTTGTTCATAGTATGTTTGTTTAAGTTTCAATAGGTTGGCAGCTGCTTTGTTAGCTGATAATTCATTATACTGGGATCTGAGGGCTAAAAGTTCTGTAAGCTTATCTGGTGAGCTAGATTTATTTTGATAGAGATCAGTTTCAAGTTTTTTAATTTTCCCTTCTAGCTTCCTCATTTCAAGTTGTGCTCTCTTTTTTTTTTTTTTTAACTAATGAAACAAATGATTTGACCCCTAATGAAGGCTTTAAATGCCTCCCACCTTATACTAGCCGATGTTTCAGAAGTATTACCTTCAAAACATAGGTCAATTTGTTTGTCTACGAAGTCTACAAATGCAGGGTCCATAAACCACTCTGTAAGCGCCATTTTTGGGGATCTCTTATAAGCTTAACATCCTCATATAGCAAGGATACTGCTGCATGATCAGATAGAACTATGCTGCTATACTGGCACTCTTTAATTTTGGAAACAAGTAATGCTGAGACTAGGAAAAAATCTATTCATGAATGGGTTTTATAAGTGCTAGAATAGCAGGAGTATTCCACTGCATCTGGTTTTCCATATCTCCAAATATCCAATAAATTTAACTCTTTCATAAAATGGTGTATCGTCCTCCTCGACCTGGTATGAGTGTTATCAAAGCCTGATGACCTGTCTCTTGATGGCTCTAGCGTGCAGTTGAAGTCACCAGCTACTATATAGTGTCCAGAGAGATTTGAGATTGTCAGGAATAAATTGTTATAAAATTTGGGGTCATCTTCATTTGGACTGTAAACATTTATCAAATTTATATTTTCAGATAATAAAGTCCCTTGGACCATAATATATCTGCCCACAGGGTCCCCTATAACATTATGGATTTGGAATGGGACTGATTTATGGATCAATATCATGACTCCTCTAGCATGGGTAGTATAAGACGCAGAAAACACCTGACCCTGCCACCTTCTTCTTATCTTAGAGATGTCCCCACTTAGCAGATGAGTTTCTTGTAAGAAAACTATTTTTGATTGTAAAAATTTTATCCTGCACATCACTTGCTTTATCTTTGCAATTTTATTCAAACCTCTACAGTTCCATGAGGTGAATTTTACCTTAAAACTATCCGTCAAGAGTTATTGAGTTTGTATTGATAATACACTGGAGAAAACACCCCCAAAAGTGGCATAATATAAAAGAGAGAAAAAAAAAAAGAAAAAAGGAAAAAAAAAGAAAAAGGAACAAGCCCCCCCCCCCCGACCGAGGTACCATGATGCCATGGAAACACCTCCTCTACTCCCCTTCTTTAACAACCGCTTATGAAAAGTTGGTCCACATATGTCACCACCTATCTTTCTCTAATTTATTCTTTTAACTCTAACTGCTTGTATACAACATTAACCATTTAACTCTAATTCTTATTATTGAACAATACAATTTTTCAACCTCAACACAAGATTGTATTAAACTAATTGAAAAAACATGAACATCAGGGCAAACAGTCACATACCTGTTGTTCATCAGTGAGGATGGGGGAGTTTCTCAAGTAACTAAATACTCAGCTGTTGCTGTTTTTTTCTTTTCTAGTCTTTTCTTACAGTCCGTTTTAAATCCAGTCTTTCACAGTATAGATAAACAGATATACCAGCCATAAAAAAAAAACGTAATAGATAAAGCCCCCATCCTCTGGTCCATTCTAATCCCTCAGGGACTGGAAAAAGTTGTCTGCTTCAGCCGGAGTTTGGAAAAGGTACGACCTGCCATCATGTGTCACCAGGAGCCGCGCTGGGAAGATGATCCTGTGTTTATTGATCCCCTTGTCGCGTAGTTTCTTTCGCACCTCATCATAGCTGCGCTACATTTTGTGCACTCCAGCAGAAAGATCCGGATGAAAGCGAACTTGCTCATTGTCATAAAGGATTTTTCCTTTAATTCGTGCTGCCTTCAGCACTCGCTCCTTGTCTCTGAAGTTCAAGAATTTCATTATGAGAGTCCCTGGACGTCCCATACTTGAGTTAACAGGAGGAGTACCGATTCTGTGCGCCCGTTCGATTACCGGAGCCTCCCGTGGCTCCAGCCCAAGGGCTCCTGGCAACCACCTCTCCAGAAATGCTGCGGCATCCTGGCTCTCTGCTTTCTCCGGTAGGCCCACCAGTCTCACATTGTTACGTCTGCTTCTACATTCCAAGTCATCAACTTTATCGGTGAGAGTTTTCACGGCGTTTTCCAGTGTGCTGACTTTGGTTAGTAGCTCATTAACGTTATCTTCCGCATCCGAAATTCGTTGCTCAGCATGTGCAATGCGCCCCGTGCATTCTTGCACCTGCTTTTTCACATCGGTAATTGTTTGTTGCACAACGTCAATTTTCTTGTAAAGACCACTTTTTAATGAGATGATGGCTTTCATGATATCTTCATTAATTTTCTCGCCTGAGTTAGATGTTTCGCCGGCATCTTCTTCCTCGATGTTTTCCTCCACGAGTGGCATGGCGTCACTCGTTTCTTCTCCCTCTGAATGTTTGTCTTCATGTCGTGGCTTCTGTTTGTCTTTCTTGTTACCCTTTGATGGCATTTTTACGTCCAGGTACTCTGATACTTGTGTTGCTTTAATTGAAGTCGAGTTCTGGTTTGTTTTATAGGATTTGTTACAAGCTAGCAGCAGAGCTCAAAAAGTCGTGACTACCTAGCACCTCGCCATAACCGGAAGTCCTCCAATGTACCTTTTGTTCAAATTTCCCAGGTGCACATCTGGTCTGGTGGGAGGTGTGGGGATGGGGGGAGAGACACACTAGACAGTACCATTTTTGTTCAGATGGACACCTCTCCCATCTAGACTGATAAACCTCTGTCTTTGGATACAGGGAGGGGAGAGGGGGACATGTCTGATCATGATTAGAGGTGTGGGGAGAAACACTGGACAGTAGCATTTTTTTTTGTTCAGAGGACACAGGGAGGGGAGGGTGGGGAGGAAAGCTGGACAGCAGCATTTTGTTCACATGGACACCTCTGGTTCTGATTAGAGGTGTTGGGGAGAAACACTGATGCAGAAGTTTTGGTTCAAATTTCCCAGGTTTGTCTCTCAAAGACCGTTAAAAAACTCTGTCAGAGGATGGAAAACGGAAGAGTCTATAAGAATGCAGAAAGGGGAGAGTGAGGGGGGACATGTCTGGTTCTGCTTAGATAAACCTCTGTCAGTTAAGGAGGGACTTCCGGTGGGAGGGAGAGGTAGAGAGGAAGAGGGTTCTTGTGTTCAAATGGACACCTCTGGTCCCGGTGAGAGGTATGGGGAGAAATACTGGACAGTAGCATTTTGGTTCAGAGGATGCAGGATGGAGAGAGAGAGGAGAAAAGCTAGAGAAAAGCTGGAGATAATGCTAGACAGAACTTTTTAGTTCAAATTTTCCCGGGTTTCTCTCAAAGACTGTTAAAAAAAAAAAAATTGGTTCAGAGGATGCAGGAAGGGGAGAGAGGAGAAAAAGCTAGAGAAAAGCTGGAGATAATGCTAGACAGAACTTTTTTGTTCACATGGACACCTGTGGTTCTGGTTAGAGGTGTTGGGGAGAAACACTGATGCAGAAGTTTTGGTTCAAATTTCCCAGGTTTGTCTCTCAAAGACCGTTAAAAAGCTCTGTCATAGAACGAAAGGGAGGGGTAGGGGGGACACATCTGGTTCCGTTTAGATAAACTTCTGTCAGTTAAAGAGGGAGGGACTTCCGGTTGGTTAGGGTTAGGGGTTGCTACGCAGATTTTGGGTTGCTACGCAGATTAGAGTGCAGCAAGGCGGGACTTCCGGTTAAAAACATCTGTTGGGGGCGTGGCAATGCGGGACTTCCGGTTGTGACGTGGCAGCTTCTGATTGGGACCTGTCAAAATTTGACGAAAAGTGGTTTATAGTACTCTCTCCCCTGGACCTCTGACGATCCAGGCCAATGGGGCACAGCTGCTGAGGGACCACAGCTGTGCCAAATCAGTAATCAGCGGCAGTCAAAACCAGACTCACCCCACCAACTGCTGCTGGTTCATTGTCTCTGCTGGCTCCCCACCAGTCACTCTGCCCTGGTCTACCTTGGTTCCGGTCTGTCGCCCTCCTAGTGAACTTTTTGGTCTGTGAGTAAGCCGTTGCATTTTAGTTTAGGTTTCAGCCCGTGTGATGGCCAGTTTTTGTTGATTAGCCTTGTTTAGTTTGAGCTTTGCTTAGTTTCAGTTAAATTCATTGATTTCTGTGTGGAGTTTGGTTTATCTTGGTCTGCTCAGCCAGTGTCTTACATTTCCTTTTTTTTTTGGAATAAATTCCTGGTTTATAAGAACTTCTGCCTGTCTGCCGTCTGTGTACCTGCACTCTGGGTTCAACCCCCCCCCGCCATGTGACACCTACAGGTGCACTGAACACATACAACAGGCTGCAGATCTCATTATAATTATTTATCTGAAAGGCCAAACCTTTAACTTCATGTTGTGAGTCAAAACAAACGTACACACAGTTTAATATAAAGACAGATATACTAAACTCAAAATGTTGTGCACATATTTATATGCATATATTATGTATTTTGCATTGATAACTTGCAGCAGCAGACACTAAACGGTGTGTTCTCTCTGTCCTCCCTCTCTGCAACTCACTCCACTTGTAAACTGTGTTTGATTCAGATGCGACTGTGCCACCTAAACCATGTAGGCGCTGCAGCACGGTGTTAGAAATCGACACCATGGCAACAACACAAAGCTGTGTGGTTACATAAAGACAATGAGGGATTCAGAGTGAAGACACAAACCGTTCAGAACCAGACCAAGACCCATCTGAGGAACTGCTGAACCAAAAACGGATCTCAGTTCAGCTGCTTCATTCGCAAGTTCAGAAAGGTGACGCATCGATGAGACAGGAGCGTTTGACAGACATTTTAACCAGATGTCGAGGTGGAAACACATCAGTCTATCAAAGACGCATGTTTCAGTCCTGCCGAGAGGGAATTAGGAAGAAATATGCCTGTGTTAGCAGCTAAAGTAGAGTTTTAATATCAGGATGGTGGCTCTCTTTAGCTTGCTACACTGTAAAAAAAATAAATAAATAAAAAATCTAACTAGACAACAGTGGTGTCAGAAAAACATGTTAAAATCCAAAGGAGAATGCTGTAGTGCAAAAAACAGGAAAAACACTAAAAATGATGCAAATATTAATCCAAAATAATTCTTTTTAGCTGATTTAAATACAGTAAAATAGTGACATTAAAACATTTTAAACTACAAGAGTTCATTAAATATATGAAATTTAGGATTTTTGATGTGAGCGTTATTTAAACTTTTAGAAGAATAGAATAGCCACTTTATGGTCAACCAGAACATACAGTAGTTTGTGCACATTATGACTGAAATTTCGATGCAAAAATGACTATTTTGACCATTTGTTAACAGTTGACATGTAAATGAATGTGTTTTTTCCTTGAGATTATGAATTATTATTTGTAATTGATCAAAACATGAAATCTGTAAAAAAAAAAATAAAATAAAAATAAATAATAATAATAAATTGTTCAAAGAATTAGATGTAAAAATTGTTTAAAATGTTAGGTTACATTACCATGGTAACCGATGCTGCACAGCTACATAGCCATGGTACCCGATGCTACATAAGACTTTGCTATTTTGTGTCTTTTTTGTGTTGTTTTGTTTCTCAATTTTGTGTCTGTTTTTGTTGTCTTGTGTCATTTTGTATCACTTTATTCTTGTTTTGTACCATTTTGTGTCTTGTTTGTCGGTGTTTTGTGTCATTTTGAGACTTTTTTTATTGATTTGTATCATTTTGTATCATGCTTTTTGTTGTTTTGTTCCATTTTATGTCTCTTGTTTTGTCATTTTGTGTCTCGATTTTGTGTCTCGTTTTTGTTGTTTTTGTGTCATTGTGTGTTGTGTTTTTCTTGTTTTTTGCCTTTACATGTCTGTTTTTGTCGTTTTGTGTCATTTTGTATCATTGTTTTCTCATTTTGTGTCTTTTTTGTTGTTTTGTCTCATTTTGTGTCTTCGGGATAGTTTTGTGTATTTATGGTTCTTTTTTTCAGGTTGTTTATGTCATTTTGTGCCTCGATTTTGCAGTTTTGTGTCTTGTTTTTTCTTGTTTTATGACATTTTGTGTCTCTTTTATGTTGTTTTATGTTATTTTGAATCTATTTTGTGGTTTTTTTGTCATTTTGTGTCTTTGTTGTGATGTTTTATGCCATTTTGTGTCTATTTTTGTTATTTTATGTGATTTTGGGTCTATTTTTCCCCTTTGTTTTATATCATTGCTCAAGTTATCAGCTTAAAATTCCTGATTTTTATAATATTACATTAGTTTTCCTCTGCAGATTGGGTGGAGTCAGTCACTTGTCTACATTTTTAAAAGTCTTGTGAGGAACAACTTTTGCAAGGTTTGCTATGAAAAGCAGTAAAAGTCTGGGTTTGTTGGCCCTCAGTCACTCAGATTCATCTCTGTTTTTAGAACAGGCCTCTCAGATTAAATGTTCCCCTTCAGCGTTAACCAGCCCAACACATAAACAGCAACGGGACTTAATCACTCCTGAAAATTTAATTAAATGTTAGGAAACAGACAAAAAATGTGACCCGGCATGACTGGTGGTGTTGTTCAGCCACTGGCCTGAGTTCCACTGTAAATATCTGTAGCTGATCAGTTACTGATTTCAAAATTAAAGCCTCCACCAGATACAAAACATCTGAAATCAAGGACAGACATGCCCATAAAGCAGCTACAATCAATATGCTTACAGTAAAACTGCATTAAATCTGAATTATCACCTCCATCTGCAGCTCCTCTCAGGTTTATGGATCTTTAGCCTGAGTTTCAAGTCACTGTTCAGCAGTCTGACCAACACTACTGGTATTTTTACCTTCCTTCCGTCATTTTGTCTCTTTTTTGACATTTTGTGTCATTTTGCGTATTGCTTTTGTTAATTTCTATCACTTTGTGTCATGACATTGTTGTTTTGTGCCATTTTGTGTCACTTTTTTCTTGTTTTGTGTCGCTTTCTGTCATCACTTAGTTTTGTGTCGTTTTGTGTCTCTTTTTTACGGTTTTCTTTCATTTTCTGCCTCTATTTTGTTGTTTGTCTTTGTGCTTGCTTTGTCACATCTTGGTCACTCTTTGTCAGCCTTTGTCATTTTGTGCCTCATTTTTCTTGTATTTGTTTCTTTTTTCTTGTTTCTGTCATTTTTTTGTCTTCCTCCTGTCATTTTGTGTCTTTTTTTGTTGTTTTGTGTCTCTTTTTTATTATTTTGTGTCATTCTGTGTCTCTCTGTACTTGTTTTGTATCATTTTCTGCCTCCATTTTGATGGTGTGTGTGTCTTTGTGCTTGCTTTGTCACATCTTAGTGACATTTTTCTTGTTTTGTCTCGTTTTGTGTGTCTTTGGGACAGTTTTATGTATTTATATTTCTTTTTTCTCGATTCTGTTTTTTTTTGTCTTCTTCCTGTCATTTTGTGTCTTGTTTTTGTTGTTTTGGTTCACTCTCTCTGATCCCATAGAAAAGCTCTAAAACTTGCTGCAGGTCTGAACTATGAAGGAAGTGGCTTCACTAAACTGAACGGGTTCGCTAGCTGGTTGTTAACTCGCTAAGTTAACCAGAGTTTCTGAACCTGCTCTAATGACCAAACATGGACAGGTTTGTGGTTTTGGTTACTTTTATTTCCTTATTTTGACATCCACATTCCTTGTGCGCTGCTTGTGTTTTTAAGTTCCTCCCTTTGTCTGTTTTCCCTCCTTTTTTGATCGCCCTCATTAGTTTAGTCTCTGTTTTGTCTTTGGCCAGTTTGTTTTGTTTACCACCTGGATGATTTCTGCTTCCTGTTCTTTGTGTTGTTGTAGATTTTTTGGTTTGTGATGTTTTACTTTCTGCCAGTAAGTTTGTTTGATTAAATGTCTTTTTCCACAACCTGCCAGCTGCCCGAGTCTGCACTTGGATCTTATTTTCTGATTTCACCTGCAACAATATAAGGAGGTTAAAAATACGATATAGGCTGGAAAACATTACAGCTGTCCGGTTCTGCTGCTGCAGCAAAAACTGTGAATGAAAGCTGCAAAAAAAACAACAAAAACCTGCTGATTGAATGTGAGTCAACAGGATCGATACCTCAGCCTTACATCTGACACAAAGGGAGAAAAAAATACAATTCTGTTTAAATTGCTCATGTGAGTGTTTGTTTCCCAACATTGTTTTGTGTTTTGATTTTGTTATTTTGTGTAGTTTTGTGTCTCATTTTTGTTGTTTTATGTCTCGGTTTTGTTGTTTTGTGTCTCAATTTTGTTGCGTTTTGTCTCAATTTTGTTTTGTGTCATTTTGTGTCTCATTTTTGTTTTGTGTCTTGATTTTGTTGTTCTGTCATTTTGGGTCTTGATTTTGTGGTTTTGTATCATTTTATGTCTTGATTTTGTTGTTTTTGTTACGGGTTCGGTGAGGCTCAGGTGCAGGAAATGAGGAAGGAGACCCAATGAGTCTTCAAAACAAGATTTATTCACAAATTCAGGAAGCGCCAAGAACTACAAACATGTCCGGTGGACCAAACCGGAAGTGACGCAAAAAAGCGTGGACAGAACTAACACAGCGAGGATTTCCCCTAGTGGGCTGGCGGAGAATAACTAAACAAAAGAGCTAACCTACGTTAGGTAACACCTAAATAGGAAAGCTAAACAGAACCGAAAACACGAAAATCAGAAGGACCAGATTCTCGAGTTACATGAGCCAGGCTATAACTGGCGAACAGAGTTCTATGCTGATACTAACAGCGGACGCAATAGAAATTCAAAACTCAATAGGAATTCATAAGGCTATGAAGCGAGCAGCAGTATAATACACAAACACGCTAGAACTAACACTAGATAATTCAGATTCACCAGTCTGAAATGCTCGTGCCCAGGGAGAGCATGAGTGGACGGGGAAAACGAGGGGAGGACTGGTGCTCGGCCGGCAAAGGGAGTAGAACACGGCTGGCAGGTGTACCGGTGGCTGCGGCGACAGGCACGTGGCGGTATGGTGGCTGGAAGTGGCGGACGCTGACCAAGTGGTTTTCGGACAGGAGGGGCTGAAGTGGTTAGCGGCCTGGTTTCTTGATCAGAGTGCTGCAGGAACAGGTGGCACGAACTGGCGGAATCCAAACTAGAAAAAACAACAGAAGAATTACCAAGGGATTATCGATTTTGGGAGACAGAATATTCTGAGCGAAGCCTGACTGTCGATCTTCTACGGTCCCACACGGAATGATGAGTTGAGTCAGGCTTTATTGTAGAGGCAAAGGCTTCTGATTGGCTCTGCTCCACCTGTTCCCACTCTGCTACCGCTGATTACATTCCCACCTGCCACTGCAGCCCTCATGCCAGCACACCTGTAGAACACAGAGAGGGAGGGAAAAAAAAGGGGAGCCCAAACTAACGCCTGATTGGGGCAGGCCTGACAGTACCCCCCCCCCCCCCCCCCCCACGGGCACCTCCAGGTGCCCGAACGGGATGGTCAGGATGGCGGCGGAAAAAGTCCGAAATCAGGGTACGGTCCAGTATCAAACCTCTGGGGACCCAGCTGCGTTCTTCAGGTCCATACCCCTCCCAATCCACCAGAAACTGCAGACCACGTCCCCGGCGGCGGACATCCAACAGGCGTCTGACGGTGTATGCCGGGGCGTTGTCGATGACCCTGGGTGGAGGAGGGGGACGGTCAGGGGGGGCCAGTGCACTCACAACCACTGGTTTGATCTGGGAAACATGGAATGTTGGGTGGATTTTCATAGATGAGGGCAACTGAAGGCGCACTGAACTGGGATTTATGATTTTGTCTATCACAAAGGGTCCCACGAAACGGGGGGACAATTTCTTTGATTCCACCCGGAGGGGAAGGTCCTTGGCACGGAGCCAGACCCTTTGACCAGGATGGTACCTCGGTGCAGGTCTCCGGTGGCGATTGGCTTGTACGGCCATTTTCTGGGCTGAGCGAACCAGAGCTCTTCTTGTACTCCTCCATGTTCTTTGGCATCTCCTAATTAGAGACTGGACAGAGGGAATATTAATTTCTACTTCCTGAGATGGAAACAAGGGAGGTTGATTACCCAGTGAACAGTGGAAAGGAGATAAGCCAGAGGATGCATTAGTAAAAGAGTTATATGCATATTCCACCCAAGGTAGTCTCTCACTCCAAGAGGTGGGGTTTTCTGACGCTACACAACGTAAAAAAGTCTCTAGAGATTGGTTGGTACGTTCTGTTTGACCATTTGACTGTGGATGATAGCCAGAGGTTAGACTAACCGTGGCTCCTAAGGCGTTGCAGAAGGTCTTCCATAGGTCGGAGGTGAATTGTGGCCCACGATCTGACACAATGTCGGCAGGAATACCATGTAGGCGGAAAACATGTAGTATCATGGCCTCAGCAGTCTCCTTGGCAGAAGGAAGCTTTGGTAGAGGAACAAAGTGGGCTGACTTAGAGAATCGATCTACAATAGTTAAAATAACAGTATTACCATGAGAGAGAGGCAAGCTGGAGACAAAATCTACCGCGATGTGTGACCAGGGCCGTCTTAGTATGGGAAGAGGCTGGAGAAGACCAGAGCTGAGCTGGTTCTGAGTCTTATTCCGGGCATAGATGGTACACGCAGCTACAAACTCCTTGGTGTCTGCTACCAGGGTGGGCCACCAAAACCTCCGTCGAAGGATCTCCAATGTTCGGTTAACTCCAGGGTGGCAAGCGATCTTAGAAGCGTGGCCCCACTGGAGCACCTGTGAACGAACAGAGTTAGGGACAAACAGGCGATTCGGTGGACCATTACCCGGATCTGGTTGTTCTTGTTGGGCCCGCCGAACCTCGGACTCCACTTGCCAGGTTAACGTTGCCACCAAACAGGACTTTGGAAGTATGGTCTCAGGAACAGGGGGGTCTACGGACTTAGAGAACTGTCATGATAATGCATCGGGTTTAATATTTCTGGAGCCAGGGCGGTAGGAGAGGGTGAAATTGAATCTTCCAAAAAATAAAGTCCAACGGGCTTGTCGAGAATTTAGCCGCTTGGCTGACTTGATGTATTCGAGATTTTTGTGGTCTGTCCAGACCACGAATGGTTTCTCGGTTCCTTCTAACCAATGCCGCCATTCCTCCAGGGCCAGCTTAACCGCCAGTAGTTCACAGTTGCCGATATCATAGTTCCGCTCGGCTGGGGAAAGGCGGCGAGAGAAAAAGGCGCAGGGGTGTAGTTTCTGATCTTTTGTAGAGCGTTGTGATAGTACAGCACCTACTCCGGTATCTGAAGCATCTACTTCCACCACGAATTGCAGGGAGGAGTCCGGTTGAATCAGGATGGGTGCAGAAACGAAGCGGCGCTTTAACTCCTGGAAGGCTTGTTCAGCTTCAGAGGACCAGAGAAAAGGCCGGTTGATGGAGGTTAAGGCTGTGAGAGGTGCTGCTACCTTGCTGTAGTCTCTGATAAACCTGCGGTAAAAATTTGCAAAGCCCAGGAAGCGTTGGAGCTGCTTTTTATTTTCTGGGACAGGCCAGTCCTTAACGGCTGCCAATTTCCCTGGGTCCATCTTTATTTCTCCTGGGGAGAGGACGTATCCCAAAAAAGAGATAGTGGATGTGTGAAATTCGCACTTTTCTCCCTTTACGAAGAGTCTGTTCTTTAAAAGTCTTTCCAAAACTTGGCGGACATGTCCGATATGTTCATCCATGTTGCGGGAGTAGATAAGGATATCATCTAGGTAGACAAAAACGAATCTGTTGATCATGTCTCTCAGCACGTCATTAATCAGGTTCTGAAAAACAGCAGGGGCGTTAGTAAGACCAAAAGGCATCACCGAGTATTCAAAGTGTCCAAGAGGTGCGTTGAAAGCCGTTTTCCATTCATCCCCCTGTCGAATACGGATTAAATGGTAAGCATTTCTTAAATCCAACTTAGTAAAAACAGAGGCTCCCTGAAGGGGAGTGAAAGCTGAATTAATCAAAGGCAGGGGGTAGGTATTCTTTATTGTTATGTCATTTAGCCCTCGAAAGTCAATACATGGTCGGAGAGACTTATCTTTTTTTTCCAGGAAGAAAAATCCAGCGCCGACAGGGGAAGAAGATGGACGTATTATCCCGGCTGCCAATGACTCCGGATATAGGACTCCATGGCTGCCTGCTCCGGCTTGGACAGGTTGTAGAGACGACTGGAAGGGAGAGTTGCTCCCTTAAGTAGTTCTATTGCGCAATCATATGGTCGATGAGGTGGAAGTGACAGAGCGCGGGACTTACTAAACACAGCTGCTAAGTCGTGATATTGCGGGGGTATCGAGTCTAGATTAACAGTCTCAGGTTGTGTTGGCGTTTTAGGATTGGAGGGAGGCAAAGCAGACAGTAAACAACTCTGGTGGCAGGCCGAACTCCAAGATGTTATTTCACCTAACTGCCAGTCTAACTGTGGGTTATGCCGCCGCAGCCAAGGATGGCCTAGAACTAAAGGGGGCTCTGATTGGTCTATTACACAGAACGCTATTTTTTCACGGTGATTGCCTGCAGTAATCATGTCAATTGGAACGGTTTTATGAGATACATTAGCTAAGCTAAGTCCATTTAGGGACTGAGCAACTAGAGTCTGATTCAAAGGAATAGTTGGAATTTGCATCTGTCTTACCAAACTGCTGTCGAGGAGACATTCCTCCGCCCCCGAATCTACCAGGGCTGGAACGGGAACTGAAACGGATCCCCAGCACAGAGTGGCGCGTAGGTGTAGCCGATGAGGGGGAGATGTTGAAGCCAGGCTCACCAGAAACTCCCTCCTTACTGGTGAGCCGACCCTTTTACTGGTCATTGGGGACAAACGGCAATGAAGTGGCCAGGTTTGCCGCAGTACAAACACAGGCGGGCCTCTCTTCGGTGCTGCTTTTCCTGGGGAGTTAGCTGAGCCCGCCCCAACTGCATGGGCTCGGGATCAGCGGGAGGGGAATTCGGGGGAACAGATCGGAACTGAGGTTTGGGGTCGAAAGGCGTAGGCGTTGTTCGGGTCCTCTTCTCGCGGCGTCTCTCCCGCAGCTGATTATCCAGTTTTATAGCGAGACTGATCCACTGTTCCAAAGAGGAAGGCTCGTCCCTTAAGGCCAGTTCATCCTTTAAGTTCTCCTGTAAGCCTCTGTAGAATTCGCCCCGAAGAGCGACATCGTTCCACCCAGACTCTGCGGCAAGAGTGCGGAATTCCACCGCATATTCTGCAACGCTGCGGTTTCCTTGCTGCAGCGTCATAAGCCTGGTGGATGCTTCTCTTCCGCGTACTGGATGATCAAAAATCCTCCTCATCTCGTCGACGAAGGCAATGTAAGAGTTGCAAATGGGCCCCTGTTGTCGCCAAACCGCTGTTCCCCAGTCACGAGCACTACCAGACAGTAATCCCACCAAAAAAGCTATCCTTGCCCTGTCGGTTGCATAAGAGTATGGCTGTAGGTCGAAAACTAGAGAAACCTGAGTCAAAAACGCTTGGCAGGAACCAAAGTCTCCGGAATACCGTTCCGGAAGCGGAACGTTCGGTTCTTTAACAGGGGGAACTAAATTTTGGAGGGGCGCAGCCTGAGTTGGAACCGGCGGACGGTCGACCAGCTGATTAACTGTCTCCGTTAAAGAGGACAACTGATTATATAGAGCTGTATTACTAGAAGATAAGTTCTGTAGTAAATCATCGTGTTGATCAAGCTTAGTACCCTGACTAGCCACAACCTCATGTATAGATACATCCATAGACCCATCGATCTCAATCTCATTACCTGCTGAGCTCATCTTGGTGGGACCGTAATGTTACGGGTTCGGTGAGGCTCAGGTGCAGGAAATGAGGAAGGAGACCCAATGAGTCTTCAAAACAAGATTTATTCACAAATTCAGGAAGCGCCAAGAACTACAAACATGTCCGGTGGACCAAACCGGAAGTGACGCAAAAAAGCGTGGACAGAACTAACACAGCGAGGATTTCCCCTAGTGGGCTGGCGGAGAATAACTAAACAAAAGAGCTAACCTACGTTAGGTAACACCTAAATAGGAAAGCTAAACAGAACCGAAAACACGAAAATCAGAAGGACCAGATTCTCGAGTTACATGAGCCAGGCTATAACTGGCGAACAGAGTTCTATGCTGATACTAACAGCGGACGCAATAGAAATTCAAAACTCAATAGGAATTCATAAGGCTATGAAGCGAGCAGCAGTATAATACACAAACACGCTAGAACTAACACTAGATAATTCAGATTCACCAGTCTGAAATGCTCGTGCCCAGGGAGAGCATGAGTGGACGGGGAAAACGAGGGGAGGACTGGTGCTCGGCCGGCAAAGGGAGTAGAACACGGCTGGCAGGTGTACCGGTGGCTGCGGCGACAGGCACGTGGCGGTATGGTGGCTGGAAGTGGCGGACGCTGACCAAGTGGTTTTCGGACAGGAGGGGCTGAAGTGGTTAGCGGCCTGGTTTCTTGATCAGAGTGCTGCAGGAACAGGTGGCACGAACTGGCGGAATCCAAACTAGAAAAAACAACAGAAGAATTACCAAGGGATTATCGATTTTGGGAGACAGAATATTCTGAGCGAAGCCTGACTGTCGATCTTCTACGGTCCCACACGGAATGATGAGTTGAGTCAGGCTCTTTTTTGCCTCATTTTGTGTTTGGATTTTGTTGTTTTGTGTCTTTTTATGCTTGATTTTTCTGCCACTTTGCATCTCGTTTTTCTTGTTTCATATGCCATCCTTTATACTGCGCACAGAAAAGACAAATTACATAAAGAATAAATATTCAGGTGATAAAAATGAATATCTTCGTGGTGATGTGGAGGATGAATCTCACATTCAGTGTTATATTCTAACAGTTTTATTCTTTCAGCTGCTCACTGCTGTTAAACTGTTTTATAAAAATATTTTCCAAACCGATGAGTAGATTCACAGTCTGTCAGCTTTAAAATCACCATTTAATGGGATGTCAGTGTTTCTGCTGAATCTGAGAGTACATCTGTGGGCTTTATTGTGATTTGTGGGTATATCTTCATCAAAATTTAAGTCGCATCTGAATGTAAGAAAGAACCATTTGTATTTGTTTGTTTTATTATTTTTTTGTATATATTTTTACATTTTGTGTTGTGCCGTGGGTGTGAATTTTCAGAACAAATTTTCATTTTAGTGTAAACTGTCATTGTGGTTGGTGGAACATCTGTGTGGGAGGCTTCAACCACTAAACTGAAACCTGCCAGAGGGAAACCAGCACAACTATGACTAGAAATAAAAACTGTAAACAATAACAACCTCATAATGCCAGAAGTCATTACAAAAAGAAGACAAACATTTCTCTTAAATTCATACTTAAATTTGCAGATATTAAAGAGTTTTCCTGTATTATTTGGCATTTTTTAAATTTTGAAGTATTTACATTTTTAAAATCATTTTCCATGCTCATCTGCTCATTGCTCTGTATAAACACAACCTGCAGTTCAGCCCAAAAGTTCCTGAATTTAATCACCTGACAGCTGACTGTCACAGCTGAGTCACTCATGGCTCCAAGGTTTTGGCATGAAGCTCAGAATTTTTATTTCTTTGCAGAATCTAGTTACAATGAACGGTTTATTTTTTGACAAATTCTTAAGTAGACATAAAATAAAATGTCAGCTCTCCATTCTCATTCTTCGAAGCAAGCACCTGCTGCCAGCCTCCCTCACCAGGAGTTCCGTACGCCTTCCAGCTCGTCTAACCCTCCCAGTATGACACCTGCCACTCACCACCTGCTGGGTCGTCTCCCTACCTGGAGGATTAGAGCTGTCAACACCACGAATCTGTTCTTGATAGTATTTAATAAAAATACTATGGAAAGGATTGACAGATTGATAGCTAATACTGAGCACAACCAGAGAATAGTTACTTGTGATGAACTAATGTTCTTTCATCGTTTGTCTATTTTTCTGTTACGGGATTTACATCTTTAGCTGTTGCTGTAAGCATTATTGGGTTTTGGGGATTCCGTTAGGTTTATTGTGAGTCAGGGTTTTTGTTTATTTCGTATTTCTGTTGTATTCCTCACCTGGGGTCCGTTTCACGAAGCAGGTTCAACAAACTCTGAGTTTAACCCTGAACTCTGAGTTGATCTACTCTGAGATAGAAAACTCTGAGTTTTCGGTTTCACAACGGCTGATTTGAGTTGGTTTAATCAATTCGGAGTAGTTTCACCCGGAGTTAAGCGCGTGCGCCACAACTCTGAAAAGCCAGTATCAATGGAGCGCCGATTCGACGAGTCACCATGGCAACGGGGAAGCGGAGGACTACACCGTTTAAATTGGAAATCTTAATGCGCTTATATAGCGAGTTTGAGCATGTTTTTAGAAAGAAGTGCAACACCTGCAGCTGCAAAAGAGAGGGAGACGGCGTGGGAGAACATTGCTGCCCGGGTCAATGTGTAAGTTTAAATCACAATAATATTACAGGGGAAAACTGAATAGTAGACTATTAAGTTATTTCATTTAGGTGCAATCCCGCGGGGGTTTAAATCACAATAATATTACAGGGGAAAACTGAATAGTAAACTATTAAGTTATTTCATTTAGGTGCAATCCCGCGGGGGTGAAGCGCACGTGGCAGCAGCTGAAGATGAAATATAAAAACATTGTTCAAACAGGTAAGAAGTCGGCATAATCTCATGGAGCTTCCTCATTTTGATCATGTTTTACATTGTAAAGTAGCCTAAATATTAAGTGGCTGTTTGACTGTGCAGTGGTTTTACCCCACACATAGCCTAAATGTCTGCATCCATATCATGTTCTGTTAAACAATTAAGCCTATTTAAACTAACACAGACTTCCACTCAGCCAACAGAAAGAAAGGAGATGCCCGTAAAACAGGAGGTGGCCCAGCACCACCACCTGTAACGGAGGCAGAGGAGCTGGTCCTAAGCCAGAATTTGGGAAGGCCAGTGGCTGAGGGAATCCCTGGAGGGAGCTCATCCTCTGAGACCACCCCCCAAGACACAAGTGCTTTTATAAAATGTAATGTCTGTGTGTGTGTAGCCCATGTATATGTATATATGGAATGTTTTCAAGCATATTCATACAAATATTTATTTCTCTTTTGGGTCTTTTTTTCTTTTGGCCCAACAGATTCTGATGGTACTATCTGCCTGGTGGAGCCCCTTCACACCACAACAGACCTTGTAACTGTAAGTAGGCAATACTCCAAAGATTTTGCCAAATGGTAGTTTAAGTCCACTGAAACATATCACTCATCTATGAAGAGGATGAAACTGTGTCTGCTGCCTTTACAGAGGGGGATCCAGAAAGGCATACAGAGGTATGTTAGTGATAGTTCTCTTCCCATTCACATTTCTTAACATTCTGGTGGAATATAGAGTGTGACATTTAGCCTACACTGAAGTATTGCACATTCTCATCCTTTTTAACAGAGCATGGCTGGACAGCAGCAGGATGGTCCCTCAACTTCCACTGCACAGATTGACACAGTGAGATGGATGTTCAGTAAACACCAGAGGTTCAGTCCATGGAATTCATGTGCAACTGTATAATTTAATGTCCTTTATGTATTCCCAGTTACCAGTAAAACAAATATACAAAATCCACTTGTTGAGAAAAATACAAAAAACAGATAAAGAAATGCAGTACTTGGACCACCAGATTAAGAAGGCAGATCTGGAAATTGAAATACTGGAGCACAAGTTAGAGGTGGGTGCAGGTCACAGGTGAATTATGTTAACTACTGGAACATGAACTAAACTAGCTCTTTTATTTGTAGGAAATAAAGAAGACCAAATGAAATGTATGTCATGTGTTTATTTCACTGCTGTGGTGGTGATGATGGTGACTTAAACTCCAAAGTGATTATTGCATATGGTGTCTCTGACTGCTCTGCCATCCTGGAAAGCTGGCAGGTGGATGAGGTCATCATCTGGGTCTTCAGTTTGTAGGGCAGAGTGTTGCTCTCCTCTAATAGTGGTAATATTATGAAGAACAACACATGCCACAATAATATCACAGGCCCTCTCATGAGTCACCCTGAGGTGACGTAGGCACTGGAAACGGGCTTTCAGCAGGCCTATGGTCATCTCCACCCGGGCTCTCGTCTTGCAGTGAGCCCGGTTGAAGTTCTGTTGGGGGTCTGGTTCAGGGTCAGGGTATGGGGTCATCAGACTGGGTTGGCATGGTAACCCCTGTCACCCAGCAGAAGGCCATCAAACTCTTTTGTAATGTATAGTGGATACATTGGAGTATATTAAAGGAGGGAGACAAGTGAATTATATTGTTAAAATCTTTAGGATGCCTACCACGCTGCAGTCTGTTGCTCAGGTTAGACTCTCGGAAAAATCCTCGAGTCATGAACAGACCCAGGCCACTTGGCCTCCACATTGGAAATGATGTGTGCAGCATCACGTATGATCTTGACAGTGCAGAGAATGACTGATGTTGAACTATGATGCAGTCTTTAACATTTTGAAACCGTAGTCAATCTACCTCTAACCTACCTGCACATTTATACTGTGAATGGACTTCCTTTTCACATAATCAGCTTCATTATATTTGGGAGCTTTGATGGGGATGTGGTGCCATCAATGCAGCCAATCACACTGGGAAATCCTAAAAGAAATTAAATTTACTAATCACAGTCTGAGGTTGCAACACAATGTCATTAACTGGATATGATTTAAAATTAATTTAACAGATCTCTACATCATTCACCTGCAATCCTGTGGAACTCCTCCTTGATGGCTCTGACAGGTTTATTTCCAGGGAAAATCACAAAGATGGTAAAAGTTGTTTCAGGGCCAGACACACTTTTCTGACCATCCTGCATACAGTTGTCTTACTGAAGTGCTCTGCATCTCCTACATTATATAAAAAACTCCCATTTGCAAAGAACCGCAGCGCAACACACAATATCTGCTGGGATGTGAGAGCATGACTGCGGTTGGTCATGTTGTAAATGTAAGGACGGAGTAGGTTGTGGATGTAGGTTATGGATTGTGAGGTGAAACGGTACCGTTCAAAAAGATAACTGTCCGGAAATGCCAAAACATCTATGCGCGGTCTGAAAACAATCTCCCGACGAATATTTAATTCTACGTGCAGTAATGCTGCTCCTTCATCCACTGGATCGTTAATAAAAGGACATGACATTTTGACACACGGCAGAACTAGACTTCGCCAAAACTCGCCAGCTGACTGAATGAATGAGGAAATTAAATGGCGTGTGTGGCTGAAAGAGGGCGGAGACTGAGAGAAACTCGAGGTTTACTGAGAAAAACCTGGTCCCGACCAGGTTAGAGTCATAGAGTCTGTTACTATGGTAACTGACCGAGAGTTTAAGTTACCTCTCTTTGTGAAACAGGGTAGAGTTACCCCTCTGTCTCTGGTTTGAGTTACCTCGCTTTGTGAAACGGAAAACTCTGAGTTTCCCTCATTTCAGGGTTAACAAACTCAGAGTTTTCACTAAACCTGCTTCGTGAAACGGACCCCTGGTGGTACCAGGCCGGGGTTTACATTCAGTTTTTCGTTTGTGTAGTTAGTCTCCCTGTCCCTTAAAGGCAATCTTGTTCAGTCAGCTTTTGGCTGCAGACATGGTTCCAGGTTTTCATAGTGTTCTGGTTTCCTGTTGTAGTTTAGTATAATTAATTCTGAGTTTAGTGTAGTTCCCGTTTCCTGTTGTATTCTGTATTAGATTTGCACTTTGTAAATAAAAGCATTCAATCAATCAATCTTTATTGGTCATTGCACCTTTTCATATACAACAAAATTTCATTTGAGCTGCCCTGCCAATGACAGCTCCGGCTGCTGCGCAGTGCTGCGCGCACCTTTCTTGAAGAAAAAAAGAAAAAGGACATGTTGGGATCTGGGTAGGGATAGCAGAGGGTAAAAGAAAAAAAAAAGGCTCGTTGTACCAAATGAAACCTCCAATGTTGGGAAATTCAATTTGAGAAGGAACCTAAAAAAACAAACCCGCAAACAGGCAAAGCATGACGTTAGACAAGGATAGTTGGGATAAGGATGTGGGGTGGTGGAGGGGGGAGCACCGCACAGTTAGTCAGATGCTGTGCAGCAAATTACTGCGCATGGATACCTGACCCCTGTGCATAGTGAGGAAAGCTTGTGGAGGCGGGGGGGTGAGGATATGGGAATGTGTGTGCGAATGTTTAGCTCAGTCCTCAGTTCATGAGTCTGATGTGTGTGTATGCGTGTAGCCCATCTTCTTCCGTCTTAGACCTCCGGTGTCTCAGTTCGCGAGGGTGGGAGCGCGACAACACAGCAAGGTTGCTATGTTGACGTCCTCGGTTGGCCCGGTCCAAAAGTCAACAGGTGTCCTTGGGAAGGTGGGGGTGGGGGGGGTTTAGGAGAGCTATCTCTTGGCCATGAAACTTCCAGAGGAGTTTGTTATTGTTCCAGGGGCGCCAGAATGTAATCGGTTATTCACATGTTTGGGCGGGAGAGAAGTAATTTCACCTTCCCCCTACTGCTCTCAACAATTTTAGACCTCAGCTGTAGTGATTCTCACCCTGATGGCTTCCAATCTGCGACTCAAATCAACAGTCACACCAAGCAAATTGTTCATCTTACGATTGAGTTCGTCATACCGAGAATCGGCAGCCGTGATCCGTTCGTTTGCATAGACCAGCAGAGTTTGGACGTCGTTTCTGTCTGCGGTCTTCCTGATTTTCCAGAAGCTCAGGCCAGTGAACAAGCCAATTATCAGCAGGCCTGTCATCATAAATCCAAATATATAAACATCTTCCACATCCTCCACGGATAGGGGTGCCAGGCACATGATCCCCTTCCACTTCCCCCAGGCATCGATCACGTAACCAGAGGCAAAACTCCCATCCGGGCAGGTAGGCTCCCCTAGGCCTGTGCTCTTTGTGGCGACAATCTTGTCAATTGCGTTGAGAGACCAGTTAATCAATTCCATGATCGGTGTTTCGAAGGTCCAGTGCCAAGCGATCGCTCCAAGTCAGACAGACGAGACGAGACGAAGAAATGCAGCAAGCAGGGAGACATGAGGGTAGGGAGGAACAGAGATAGCGGAGCAAGGAAAAGTGCGACCGCCTCTGCCTACAATCTCTATTTCCTGTACCTGAACCTCTGACACCCACTGTAACATTTTCATTGGTATGGTGCTGTAATGGCAACAGGTGCTAAGCGTTGACCAGTCCTACCTTTTTTTTTTTCTTTTTTTTTTTTTGGAGAGGGAGGAGGTCATAGCTGAGCTCACTTCAGTGCTACCTACCCAGGCAAACCTGGAGCTGCAGCAGGGGCAGGTGGAACTTATGCTGAGAGGGATGAAACCTGATAGAACACCAGGATTTAACTGGATCTGTGGCTGGCAGTAGCCAGCTTGCTGGTGTCTTCTGCCATCTCTTCAACAGCTCCTTATTTGAACACTATTCCCTCACTCTGGAAGTCCTCCATCTGTCCCATAGCCAAAAAGCGCAACCCACCTGTGACAGTGACTACCACTAGCATTAACATCTCTGGTCATGAAGGGGTTTGAAAGACTCATTCTTTCCCAGTTTCAGGTAGAGGCCAGTATGCATGCTGACCCCCTTCAGATTGCATATAAGCAGCACAGGGGCATGGATGATGCCGAACTAACGCTGTTGCATAAGTGCTTACATCCATCTTGAGAAGTCCAAGTCACTCATCAGAATGGTCTTTGTGGACTTCTTCGGTGCTTTCAATACTGTGCAACCTCATCTGGTGGGACAAAAACCGCTCCAGATGGTTGTCAATCTGCATCTGATTCTCTGGATCTCTCATTCCTGACTGACAGACACCAGAGGGTCCGGGTCAATGGACACCTCAGCTCATCCAGAACAGTCTCCACAGGAGTCCCTCAAGGCTCTGTAATCTCACCAGTTCTGTACACACTATACACAAATGACTGTAAGAGCACAAACCCAGGTGTCGCATACATTAAATACTAACTGTGATCATTGATGCCACCAACTCCCAGGGAGACCTACAGGGTGAGATGGACAGTTTTGCGGAGTGGTGCAGGTAGAACTGCCTTGAGCTCAATCCCTCTAAAACTAAGGAAATGGTTATAGACTTTCAGAGATCATCCCCACTCTGTCAGTCAACAACCAGGCATTAGAGAGAGTTGAGTCATTCAAATACTTCAACAACCATGAATTACAAACTCACCTTTCAACCACACAGTGAAAGCATCTTCTCCAAATGTCAACAGCACCTCTTTTCCTAAGGAAACTCCACAAACTTCAGGTTCACCAGTCAGTTCTGACAGCCTTCTACAAATGTTCCATTGAATCAGTCATTACCTTCAACATCTCAGCCTGGTTTGGGTCTCTACCCACCATCCATCACAACCCACTAAACAAAATCATAATGAGCAGTAAAATAATTGGACTGGATGGAGTAAGAACCACTCATGAGCATCTACAACAGAGAGACAAAACTTAAAGGAACACAGATACCCTCAGACACCACTCACACACTGCACAGCCGATACAATCTGCTCCCCTCAGATCAGAGACACAGGTCACTCATTTTCAGGACAAAGAGAGCCATGTCAAGTTTCGTGCGCACATCCATCAGACTTATGAAGGACTGAACCACTTTATTTAACTACTACCTCTGCAGGATCTTTTATTTATGTATTTGGCACTTTGCACTTTTGTAAGGATGACATATGCTTTTTAATCTTAAATTTTACCAGTGTTTTATCTTCTATCTCTGGTATGTTGGATGTGTTGTGTGTATGGTATATTGCCTGTGTTTATGTATGTTATGTTGGTGGGTACGTGAATTGTATGTATAGTATACACACAGATGCTCTGGCACAAATTAAGTTCCTAACGGAAAAATAAAGTTATTTGTGTTATGATCCTGCTCCAGCCTCTGCCCTTCTTCCTCCTTTTCTCTTTTCTCCCATTGTTCCTCATCTGTTTGTTTTGACCTGTCTCTCTCTGGCTCCCTCTGTCTGTCACCTCTCCCTCATGTCTCTCTCTCTCTCTCCCTGTCTCTCACCCTCCTGCTCTCCCTGCTTCACCTGCCTGCACTCTGTTTTGCTGATTGCTACAATGAGTTTCAGCTGCAGCAATCAGTTCACACCATTCACCTGTTCTCCACCTCCCCTCCACCTATTTAAGCTCTGCCCGTTCATTCACTCCCCGCCGGATCATAGATTCACATCCCTTCATGGCTTCCTTTGCATTCCTGGATTCTGTTTCTCCCCACCAAGCCTCCTACCCCCTGTCAGCTTCAGCCCTTGGACTAAACTGATTCCCCCATCCTGGATTTCCCTCTCGTGGACTCTGTTCAACTTCTGTTTGTTCTTGGATACTCCCCAGTCTTCAGTACGCCAGTTTTGTTTCCCCACTAGCTTCTGATTCCCTGAGCCTGCCTAGCCCTTAGTTCTGTTTTCCCTGGTTTTTTGTAAGTACATTGCTGTGTTGTTTGGTTCAGTTTATTCCTGTTTGGTTTTGTGGTTTTTGTAGATTTAGTAGTATTGTTTCTTTTAGTGTTAGATTCGGCTTAATTTATCTCCTGGTTTGTTTTTCCCTTTTCTGTATTAGGTTAGTTATTTGGTTGAATAAATCCTTTTCCGTAAATTCACCTGTCTGCCAGTTTTCTGTGTGCCTGCACTTGGGTTCTCCTGCTTCCCCCCGTAACAATTTGAATTGAATTCTGTGTCATTTTGTGTCTCATTTTTGTTGTTTTGTTATTCTGTGTCTTAATTTTTGATAGATAGATGCTTTATTTGTCATTGCACACTTTCATATGAAACGAAATTTCATTTGAGCTGCCCTGCCAATGACAGCTCCGGCTGCTGCGCAGTGCTGCGTGGTGCCTTTCTTGGGGAAGAAAGAAAAAAAGACATGTAGGGATAGCAGAGGGTAAAAGAAAAAAAAGGCTTGTTGTACCAAATGAAACCTCCAATGTTGGGAAATTCAATTTGAGAAGGAACCTAAAAAAAAAACAAACCCGCAAAACAGGCAAAGCATGACATAAGACAAGGATAGTTGGGATAAGGATGTGGGGTGGTGGAGGGGAGAGCACCGCACAGTTAGTCGGTTCCTGTGCAGCAATTTCTGCGCACGGATTCCTGACCCCTGTGCATAGCGAGGGAAGCTTGTGGAGGCGGGGAGGTAGGGGTTATGGGCATGTGTGTGCGAATGTTTAGCTCAGTCCTCAGTTCATGAGTCCGATGTGTGTGTATGCGTGTAGCCCATCTACTTCAGTCTGAGACCCCCGGTGTCTCAGTTCGTGAGGGTGGAAGCGCGATAACACAGCAGGTTGCTATGTTGACGTCCTCGGTTGGCCCGGTCCAAAAGTCAACAGGTGTCCTTGGGAAAGTTTGGGGGGGGGGCATGAAACTTCCAGAGGAGTTTGTTATTGTCCCAGGGGCGCCAGAATGTAATCAGTTTCGGGGGAGAGGAGCAATTTCACCTTTCCCCTACTGCTCTCAACAATTTTAGACCCCAGCTGTAGCGATTCTCACCCTGATGGCTTCCACTTTGCGACTCACATCAACAGTCACACCTAGCAAATTGTTCATCTTACGATTGAGTTCGTCATACCGAGCATCGGCA
Organism: Amphiprion ocellaris; assembly: GCF_022539595.1. Classification (NCBI taxonomy): domain Eukaryota; kingdom Metazoa; phylum Chordata; class Actinopteri; family Pomacentridae; genus Amphiprion; species Amphiprion ocellaris. Next base: position 7,771,109 of record NC_072770.1, on the reverse strand, counting down.
GCCATGATCCGATAGTTTGCGTAGACCAGCAGTGTTTGGATGTCGTTTCTGTCTGCGGTCTTCCTGATTTTCCAGAAGCTCAGGCCAGTGAACAAGCCAATTATCAGCAGGCCTGTCATCACAAATCTGAATATATAAACATCTTCCACGTCCTCCACGGATAGGGGTGCCAGGCACGTGATCCCCTTCCACTTCCCCCAGGCATCAATCACGTAACCAGAGGCAAAACTCCAATCTGGGCAGGTAGGCTCTCCTAGGCCTGTGCTCTTTGTGGCAACAATCTTGTCAATTGCGTTGAGAAACCAGTTAATCAATTCCATGATCGGTGTTTCGAAGGTCCAGTGCCAAGCGATCACTCCAAGTCAGACAGACGAGACGAGACGAAAAGTGCAGCACGCAGAAGACATGAGGGTGTGGGGACGAACAGGGATAGATAGATACGGAGCGAGGAAAAGTGCGACTGCCTCCTACAAGAGCTCAGAGCAGTATTATAATAATAATTAATTTTCTTGTTTTGTGTCATTTTGTGTCTCAATTTTCTTGTTTAGTGTCATTTTGTGTGTGGATTTTGTTTTTTTGTGTCATTTTGTTTCTCATTTTTGTTGTTTTGTGTCTCAACTTGATTGTTTTGTGTCGTTTTGTGTCTCGATTTTCTTGTTTTGTCATTTTGTCTTTTGATTTTGTTGTTTTGTCAGATCTTTGTCATCCTTTTCTCTTTCTTCTGTCACTTTGCGTCTCATTTTTCTTGTTTCATCTTGTTTTGTGTGTCTTTTTGACAGTTTTATGTATTTGTTGTCCTTTTGCCTTGTTTTTTGTCATCTTTACCTTACTTCTTTCAGTTTGTGTCTCGTTTTTCTTGTTTCGTGTCTCTTTGGGACACTTTTCTCTCCATATACTGCAGCATTTTTAACTATTTATATTTAATTTTAAACACTTGACTGTGATTGAAGGCTGCACAGTGGCGTAGTGGTTAGCACTTTCGCCTTGCAGCGAGGAGATCCCCGGTTCCCGTCCTGGCCTTCCTGGGATCTTTCTGCTTCCTCCCACAGTCCAAAAATATGCTGAAGTTAATTGATTATTCTAAATTGCCCGTAGGTGTGAGTGCGAGTGTGATTGTTCGTCTGTATATGTGGTTCTGCGACAGACTGGTGACCTGTCCAGAGTGTCCCCTGCCTTCGCCCCATGTCAGCTGGGATAGACTCCAGCACCCCCCGCAACCCTAATGAGGATTGAGCGGTGTATAGATGATGGATGGATGGATGGACCGTGATCAAGTAATCAATCCAGATTTACTACTTGAAAACAAATCTAGTTGCTGTTCTATTTTTGTTGTGCCGTCAGCTCCTCTCCTCTTACAGGACAGTAAATATTTTTGACTTCACATTTCTGTGTAAATCCTGTTTTTCGGAGTTTCCAAACATCCACCTGCTTCCAGTGAGGCTCATGAATAATTATTTTACAGTTTCCAACCATGGCGGCGTCAGACTCTGGGATCTGGCCTCATTATGCTGCTGCTTGTTTACCGACTACATTTTGCCGTCAGACTCTGCAGCATCTCAGGAGTCGGCAGCCGTCTGGATGCTGCTTCTTCCCCCCCGAGCTGAAACCGACGCCTCGCATTCTCCAGCAGAGTTCAGCGTCACTGTAGGAGGGTTTATCAAAGCACTGCTCGAGAATAAAGATAAATTAAATATATATATTCATTGTTTGGCCTCTGGGATTTAGCTCTGGCTGTGTTAAACCACATGCATATGAATAAGTTTTTAAGGCCGGTGCAGCAGCAGTGAGTCAGAGGCAGGTTGCATTCAGAGTGTTTTTAAAACGCAGCAGAGAAAAAAACCCACAAGTTTGTAGCTGTTTCATGTTCAGTTTCACGTGAGTCAGACGACAGCAGGTTGGAGTCAAACACCAGTGAGACCGAAGCTCATCTGAGATACTAGGCAGGATTTTAGGAAATTTCATCTTTAACACCCGCCACGGTAACAGATGCTGAACAGCCAACCTGCAGAACGTCACAGAGAAGCACGAAAACAGGAGGGAACTGAATGAAACCTAATAAATCCAAAACAACAGTACGGAAGTCTGAAATAAAAGCCTGTTGAAGGTATGAACATTAAAGAAAGTCGATTCAGGTGGATGAAAGCGAGGCTGAGCTCCAAATCAGACAAACGCTGGTATTTTTTTCCATAAAATCTTTATTTTCAAACATAGAAACACTGAACTGAATGAGAAACTGCTCCAATTAACTAACAGATATTAGTTCATATCTATTGTACCAATAATATAATATAATATAATATAATATAATATAATATAATATAATATAATATAATATAATATAATATAATATAATATAATGAGAATAACTTGTTTACAGTTATTCTTCAGTTTGATTCTTTGTTAAATCCATCTTTTTTTTTGCACAAAGTTTCCACAAACTTCTTCAAACTGTTTGTTTATCTTTCAGTATATTTCTGTATTTTTGAAAGTATAAAAACGAAAACATGATGCAAAATTACACAAAACAACAAAAAGAGACGTGTGATGATTATGATGAGGTCATGCATGCTTCCAAAATACTCATGGAACCTGCTATGATCCTGTTCTAGCCCCTGCCCTTCTTTCTCCTTCTTCCTCTTTTCTTCCTTTTTCCCCCTCTTCCTGTCTTTGTCATCTGTCTCTTTTGTATTTTTCTCCTTGTCTTGTCTCCCTCTGTTTGTCTGTTGGTCTCTGCATCTGTCTGTCTCCCTTGTTTCACTCACCTGCCTGCACCTTGCTGATTGCAGTAATGCACATCAGCTGCAGTAATTACTTCAGTCTTTTCACCTGTTCTCTACTTTACCTCCTGCTATTTAAGCACTGTGCTTTCATTCACTCCCCGCGGATCATCGACCCACATGCCTTCGTGGACTCTGTTCCCACCTGGACTCTATTTTAGACTCTGTTTTCGACTCTGTTTTCCCCTCCTCTGGATTTCCCTCACTTGGACTCAGTCTTCTTTCAGATTCTCGCTAGCCCTGCTTGTGTCTCCAGCCAGTAGTTCCGATCTCATCTCCGTTCGCCCCTGATTTCCTCAGCCTGCTTCCCTGCTCCTTCTGTTGTCAGTTCCCCCCATCTTCTAAGTACCCCTCCTTAGATTAGTTTTAGTTTAGTGATCCTCCGTTTTTGAATTCATAGTGTTTGTTAGTAGTGGTTTGGTTTAGTTTTGTTTCCTCCCAGTTCAGTTCTCCATTTATGTATTGTTTTAGTTTTCTGGTTTAATAAGTCTTTCCTTAATTCACATGTCTGCCAGTTTCTCTGTGTCTGCGCCAGGGTTCTCCAGCTCCCCCCATAACAGAACCAGAGACAAGTCCTAGTTGTCTTCTTTTGTGATACAGTTCCAAGTGCAGCACGGGACATAAACAACCATTTTCCGTTCGTCTCTGCCCTCGGCCAGTCATTCCATTTCTTTCCATGTGCATCTACCTTCTTTTGGTTTCTGCCTCCATGTCCCTTTGCCATGATGTTTTTGGTCTTCCTCTGGATCTTTTCTCTTGTGTGTTCCATTTTAAAGCTGTTCTTGCTGTATTTGCTTGGTCTTTTCGTAAAGTGGAGCTCATGCATCTCCCCTTTCTTTTTCTAATTTCTTCTGCCACGTTTTTTTAAATTGGTTCTTTCCTAGACTTCAAGGTTTGTGATGTGGTCAAACCATTTGATATCATAAGCACTTGTTGATGGACACCTGGTTTTTCTGCAGTATGCAAAATGTTACCTTCAACCTGTCTGACCCATAGAGCAGCACTGCTTTGACAGAGATAAAGATTTGAATTTTCATTTTCGTGAAGGAGGTTGCCATCTTGTTTGAGTCAAAACACACATGGAAGTCAGAGTAAACTCATGAAAACACCCACAGGACAAGAGACCGTTAAAAAACTAGCATTGAGAGTATATTCAGGTGCTACAGTTCTGTTATATAGAATTTGTATACTGCTGCAGTGGTGAATGCCAGAAGCGTTTCCTCTGCATGACGCTCTGCTGCAGAACATTTTATAATGTGAATATGAGCGACTGGAGAAAACACCAGAGAAACGTCAATAAAACGGGAAAGTAGTCGGTCGGCGGCCGACTGCAACCTTTTCCTGACCTTTGGTGACATGTTGCTGAGTGTGGGTGAGGATGTTGCTGCGATCGATAACAACCGGGAAAGCTTCTGCTGCCGGAGGAACCGTGAGACGAGCTGAGAGACCAGCTGGACCTGAAGAACCAAGAGGAGAGAAAAACTCTGTGAACCTGACCAACAACAGCAGAGAAAAATCTGCAGCAACTTGGAGGTTCAGGGTGTGCTTGTGTTTTGTGTGTCTCTGGACTGAATTCAATATTTTACAGTCTCATTCACACAAACACAAAGCTTCAGTTTGAAGTCCTGCTGGTGTCTCCTACAGGAACCACAGTTCATTACAGCCACAAAGTGTGGGACAGAAAACAAAAGTGTGATCGACAGTTATATGCATCAAACCTCAGTATTCATATTAATGTTCCATTTTATTCCAGATTTCAGCAGATTCATTAAAGTTTCTCACAATGTTTCTTTTAGTCTTTCAGCTCCGAACACCACAGGGATGGTTCATAAGTTCCTGACTGTGTAACTCCTGGTTCTGTTCTAAACGTTGTGTTTCAGTGTCTGTAACTTTAAATGTAGCTGCTGCTGACATGCATGTAAATAAAGTACAAAGAAAATGAGGTTACCAAGCTTTGTGCAGTTTATTCATTCCAACTTCAGGTTCATCATAGCTTCCATCTCATCAGTACAGAGTGTGTGCATATTTTTTCAGTAATTGTTGATGTTTTTACTAATGGTGGGACGCAATTTAAAAAAAAAAAATCAATCTCATTAATTAGAGGCTTTGTTGGTTTAGGCAATGTTGGTTGAATAGACATATGTGAACTTAAACAACAAAAATGTTTAATTTCTATTTATCTGCAAAGTTCTTGTGTTGCAGGTACATGGGCCAGACGTGGCCATCGAACAGGCCGGGGGGGTCTGGCACCGTGTAGTTCCTAGAGCACAGCAGTTGTTTATGAAACTTATGGACTCAAATATCTGCCTCAACTCAAAATCTTTTTATTTATTTATTTTTTTCTTTTACCAGCAGAGGGCACAAAAGTTTAGCGTAGAAAACATAGAAAGCACACTTTTTTATACTTTTTTGAGTTACTGTATGGCTGTGTTGAATTGTTTTTTTTCCTTTTTTTGTTGTCTGCTACATTCATAGATTACTGCAAACTCAAAGTGCAATTGTAGTGATTATTACTCAAGTACTTTCAGTGTCTTGAAAAGTGGTCTATTAAGGGTTGGCTACACCGTTAGCCGGTAGCAAGACTGTCATAGCTAACATTGCATAGAGTAGTTTCATTTATGCAAACTCGATGCTGCGTGCAGAAGTTCCATGTATTGCGAAACTTTTATCAAACGTCTAAACTAGCCGTCATTAAGCTAAAACAAGGACATATTCAGCAGCTTATTTCTCACCTCAAATACTTTCAGAAATACTTTTTGCTGAACAGTTTTCATAATAAAAGAGAAAGTTTGCAACTGAGCCGCCGTGTTGGTCGGACGTTTCTACCAGACTGAAGGTTTGAAGGGATGCCATGTGACCACCTAGTGGCCCACTAGTGACACGCCCACCAAACGGGATTTTCAGATGCGGCATGTTTTCATGTGAGAAAAAAACGTCTCTGTGGACACGTAGCTTTAGCTCTGGAGCTAACAGCAACATGTTTTGCATTGAGGTGATACCATCAGGGCTGCACAGTGGCTCGGTAGTTAGCACTGTTGCCTTGCAGAGAGAAGATCACTGGTTCATGTCCCGTCCTTCCCAGGATCTTTCTGCATGGAGTTTGCATGTTTTCCCTGTGCATGTGTGGGTTTTCTGCAGGTACTCCAGCTTCCTCCCACAGTCCAAAAACATGTTGAAATTAATTGGTAACTCTAAATTGTCCATAGGTGTGATTGTTTGACTCTATGTGTATCCCTGTGATAGACTGGTGATCTGTCCAGGTGTCCTCTGCCTTCACCAGTCAGCTGAGATAGACTCCAGCCCCCCGCAACCCTGATGAGGACTAAGATAATGGATGGATGATACTGTCGGCTTGAAGTGCTGAGGTGATAGGAAAACTCTTTGTTGAACAATTTGCACACAACCACACTTTTATTTAAGCTGACATCTGGAAGATTTTAAAAGTAAACTTTCCTCCCAACAGGCTCAATGTGGTCTCGTCTTCCTTCACTGTTCACTAAACTTTCTTCTGTGCTGACATCACTCAGTGCATCCTGTGCTTCTTTTTCACGGCTGCAAACAGACTTTAGGGTCATTAGTGTCACCCACTGGGCTGGAGTATTCATCAGTGTTATCAGTGTGGTAGAAATTAGGGAACTGAGAAAGATGTGATTAAATGTATTTTTTAAAATTAATTAATCGAAATTAACATGTTAAAGACCCTACTTGTTACTAATCAATAATCTTGCAGACTCCCACCCAGATTTAAAATCACACATGCAGCATCGACAGGTTGCTCTACAGACTGTCCTGTTCTTGACCTCAGTGATGCAGCAGCTTCATTAGTAAAATTGTTAATTAACATTTCTTCAAGCACGATCTCGCTTTTTTCCGTCCTGCAGAGAAACGGTCACACTAAAAGAAGGAAACCTACAGACAGCGTCGGTTCTTCTCGGCTGCTCTTTGTCCTGTTTGACTTTACACTTGTGGACGGTTGGAGGAGCACCGTCAGCTATGTGATGGAGCTGCGAGCCGCTTCATCACACTTCCACGAATATGACGGAGGTGTTGACATGTAGCGCATCAGACAGCCTTCAACCTCCATCAGCCTCCGCAGCAAACCGCGGCCAACTCAGCATCTTCATAACTTCAGCGGATTCAGACGGCCGATGACCTCACGTCGTCCTCGTGCTGCCACATCTGCCCGGTGACACATCTGGTAAACCTCAGCGCCACAACCACATCACATCAGGTTGTCGCTGGCTTTAACACGAAGCTGCTCTTTGTCATCTTCTACAGGAAACATAATGACTCCACTCAGGCCTGGGCTTTTTATTGTATTTTATTGTATATTTTTGCAGGTACAGTGTATAAGATAAGATAACATAAGATAAGATAAGTCCTTTATTTCTCCCCACGCCAGGGGAAATTTACATTGTTACAGCAGCTTATGTAGCAATAAGACATAGTAATAGGAATAAAATAATAATAGAACAGTAGTAATAATATTTACAATATATACAGGGGTGAGAGATGAGGATGAAATAGTACAGTATTGACACACTGTAAGACAATGACAGTATAAAGTGGCTTAAAAAAAGTTTAAAAATGCAAAGATGTAGCAGTGCAATAATGTCTGTGCAAATTTTATGGTTTGGCGTGGTAATGATATGAGTCCAGGTTATGTTAACATCAGCCAGTGATGCTGATGTTGTAAAGTCTTATGGCAGATGGAATGAATGACCTGCGATAGCGCTCCTTCTTGCAGGGTGGATGTCTCAGTCTGCTGCTGAAGGAGCTGCTTAAAGACCCCACAGTGTCATGCAGTGGGTGAGAGGGATTGTCCATGATGGATGTGAGCTTTGCCAACATCCTCCTCTCACCCACCTCCTCTATGGAGTCCAGGGAACAGACCAGGACAGAACCGGCCCTCCTGACCAGTCTGTTTAGTCTCTTTCTGTCCCTTTCAGTGCTCCCTGCTCCCCAGCAGACCACTGCATAGAAGATAGCAGACGCTACCACAGAGTCATAAAATGTCCAGAGCAGAGTCCTGCACACTCCAAAGGACCTCAGTCTCCTCAGCAGGTGGAGACGACTTTGGCCCTTCTTGTACAGAACCTCTGTATTGTGTGACCAGTCCAGTTTATTGTTGAGGTGAACACCCAGGTATTTGTATGTGTCCACCATCTCAATGTCCAAACCCTGGATGTTCACCGGTGCAGTCTGGGGTGTCCTCCTCCTGCTGAAGTCCACGATCATCTCCTTCATCTTACCGGCGTTGAGCTGCAGATGGTTTAGCCCACGCCAGTCAACAAAGTCAGAGATGACCGTCCTGTACTCCCGTTCGTCCCCTTCAGATACACACCCGACAATGGCTGTATCATCGGAGAACTTCTGGAGGTGACAGCTCCCAGAGTTGTAATGGAAGTCCGATGTGTACAGGGTGAAGAGAAAGGGGGAGAGCACTGTCCCCTGTGGGGCCCCCATGCTGCTGACTACCACATCAGACACACAGTCCTGAAGCCTCACGTACTGTGGTCTGTTGGTGAGGTAGTCGATGGTCCAAGCAGCCAGGTGACAGTCTACTCCCGCTCCTTCAAGCTTCACCCTGAGCAGAGAAGGCTGGATTGTGTTGAAAGCACTGGAGAAGTCAAAGAACATGACCCTCACAGTGCTGCTGGTGTTCTCCAGGTGAGTCAGCGATCTGTGCAGCAGGTAGACGACTGCATCATCCACTCCAATGTTCGGTTGGTAAGCGAACTGCAGTGGATCCAGATACTGGCTCACCTGGGGACGGAGGTTCCTGAGGACGATCCTCTCCATGGTCTTCATCAGGTGAGAAGTGAGGGCCACAGGTCTGAAGTGGTTAGGCTCCCTGGGGTTCCTGGTCTTAGAGACAGGAACCAGGCAGGAAGTCTTCCATAACAGAGGAACCCTCTCCAGAATCAGGCTCAGGTTAAAGATGTGCAGCAGCACCTGACAGAGCTGGTCTGCACAGTCTCTAAGGAGTCTGGAGCTGATTCCATCAGGACCTGCAGCTTTCCTGGTTTTGATCTTTTTAAGCTCACTTCTCACCTGATCAGCTGTTATGGAGAGGCAGGGGGTGGTGGAGGAGGGTGGCAGGGGGAGGGGTGATGGTGGTGGTGGGGGGTGAGACGAGGAGGGGTGATGGGGCTGTATGTGGAGTCCGGAGGTGGTTGAAGACGGGGATGGGAGGAGGGGTGCTGTTGGTGGTGGTGGTAGAGAGCTGAGGTGTGAAGAAGAAGCTGGCTGGTCGGTGATTTGATGAGAGGGGGGAGGAGTGGGAGCAGAGTCAAATCTGTTAAAGAACAGATTCAGCTCATTGGCCCACTCCTGGCCTCCTGCTGCAGCTCCCCTCTCATGGCCTCTACTGTAACCAGAGATGGATCTCAGGTCTCTCCAGACGTCCCTTGTGTTATTTTTCTGCAGGTGAGATTCCATCTTGGTCCTGTAGCTGGCCTTGTCCGCCTTGATCTTCTTCTTTATCTCCTTCTGCACCCTACTCAGCTCCTCTTTGTCCCCAGATCCAAAAACCCTCCTCTTCTCCTTCAGCAGGTCCTTCAGTTCCAGGGACACCCAGGGTTTGTTGTTTGAGAAACACCGTACTTTCCTGGCCGGTACGATGTTCTCTGCACAGAATTTAGTAGTAGTCCGTGATAGTGTCAGTCAGTGAATCAATATCCTCCCCGTGTGGACCACACAGCACATCCCAGTCTGTGGTCTCAAAGCAGTCCTGCAGCGCCTCAGTGGCCTCGTCAGACCACTTCTTCACATACCTGATGGTGGAGGGTTGTTTCTTTACCATAGGTATGTAAATGGGCTGCAGTCTCACCAGGTTGTGATCTGAGCGGTCCAGCGGGGGGAGGGGTGAAGAGCTGTATGCATCCTTGATGTTTGCATACAGCAGGTCCAGGGTTTTGTCTCTGGTATGGCAGGTCACGTACTGGGTGAACGTGGGGAGAGTGGGAGAGAGCGATGCATGATTAAAGTCTCCTGATATGATGATAAGAGACTGAGGTTGAGATGTTTACAGCTGGGACACTTCACTGTGGATGAGTTCACAGGCTGCAGCCACATCAGCCGAGGGAGGGATGTACACAGTAATGGCTATTACATGTGAATACTCCCGGGGCAGATAGAACAGACGCAGACTGACCGCCAGTAATTCTACATCCTTAGTGCAGAGCTGCTCTTTAACGCTAATGTGTCCAGCATTACACCATCTCTCATTCACATACATCGCGAGGCCCCCACCCTTTCTCTTACCACTCTCCCTCGCGTTCCGTTCCACTCTGACCAGATGGAATCCGTCCAGAGTTAAAAGTGAGTCCGGAGTGAGTTCGTTCAGCCATGACTCCATGAACATCATGAGGCTGCTCTCCCGATACTCCCACTGCAGCCTGGTCAGCGCCGTCAGTTCTTCCATCTTATTCGAGAGAGACCTCACATTCCCCATTATTACGGATGGAACGGACGGCTTGTAGCGTCTCCTCTTCTCCCGACGCTTCAGTCCTGCCCGGCATCCTCTCCTTCTCCTGCGGAGCTCAGCTGGGATGTCCGGTCTCTCCCACGACGGCGGCCTGGCCTGGCTCAGCGCCAACAGCTGTTCCCGTCTGTAAACAATGCCGTGGCTGAATGGTTCACCAGATGTGGATTTAAAAAGTTCAGAAATCAGTAGTAAACAAAGTAGGGGAAGCGCAATTTGCACATCCATGTCTGTCCCGTACAAAAGCGTCACACCTACTTGATGAAAAAAAAACTTAAAAAGGGAAGAAAAACTACAAAAATAACTAAACAGACCTAAAGTTAACTGGAGCTGCTGTAACTAGCTGCCGCTCTCACGGCACCATCTTGCAAAAAAAAAAAAAAAAAAAAAAAAAAAAAAAATATATATATATATATATATATATATATCCATCCATCCATTATCTATACACCGCTTAATCCTCATTAGGGTCGCGGGGGGTGCTGGAGCCTATCCCAGCTGACTCGGGCGAAGGCAGGGGACACCCTAGACAGGTCGCCAGTCTGTCGCAGGGCTACATATATAGACAAACAAGCACTCTCACATTCACACCTACGGGCAATTTAGAATAATCAATTAACCTCAGCATATTTTTGGACTGTGGGAGGAAGCCGGAGTACCCGGAGAGAACCCACACATGCACAGGGAGAACATGCAAACTCCATGCAGAAAGATCCCGGGAAAGCCGGGACGCGAACCAGGGACCTTCTTGCTGCAAGGCGAAAGTGCTAACCACTACGCCACTGTGCAGCCCTATATATATATATATATATATATATATATATATATATATATATATATATATATATATATATATATATATATATATATATATATATATATATATATATATATATATATATTTACAAATTAAAGCTGCAGGCACCGTTGGACGGGTCCTCGCATTCTTGCTGGTCGGCAAATCCACGCATGTCCACCACGTGGCGCTGCGACCGAGCGTGTATGTCAGCCTGTGGATGTGACGAGGGCCGGACTCTGATCACACGTACAATTTCAGGCAGATTGGAGCATGTACACGCTAGTTATATACCACGTCCGGTCCATCCACCAGGTGGCGCTGCGACCAAGAGTATATATTGGCCTATGGGTGTGATCAGGATTGGACTCTGATCACACATGTAAAGTTTCAGGCCGATCGGAGCACGTACAGGCTAGTTATAGAGCATTTCCTTCCATCCACCAGGTGGCGCTATGACTATGGCTGTATATCTGCATGTGAGTGTCATCAGGGCAGGACTCTGATCATACATGTGAAGTTTGATGCAGATTGACGTATGTACAGGCCAGTTACACAGCATTTCCTATTTCATGGGAAAATGTGGAAATTCCGCTGGATGCCACTTCCATGCCCTCATATTCCATCTGAGACAGGTCCGTCTGAGCTTGTCACATCTGACTCTGGCACATTTCAACAACAGAAGATGTGGAGACTCCAACAGGTTCTGAGGTCATGCTGACTCCCAGCATGACATTACAATGCACAAAATAGTGTGCATTGCAGTTTTATATTGCAGTGTTGTTTATAGTTGTGTTCCCATTGTTTTAATATAGTTGCTGTCTATTGTATATAAACTCCTGTATTTCTTGGTGTGTTTGTGTTATACCCAATTCATCTGTAAATTTTGTAATAAATCTGACCTTTATTTCTGCAGCAGTGCCTTTGGTGTTTTTTCATATAAATATATATAAATGTATAATAAGGATCAAACAGACACAGATGTTTTTGCATAGTTAGCCTAAAATAACTTGATTTGAACAGAATTTATTCAAAACCATTTCATAATTGATCAAATGGGGCTTGTTATTTGTTGGGTGGCTGTTAGACCAGTCAGCTGCAGGGGATGTCGATGTACCAGGTAGGAGGGGCTATGACGTGAAACATTTCTTATACACACGAGCAACGATAATAATATTCATAAATGTGAGAAATAGTAGTGACTTTATTTTACAAGAGCAGTTGTAAACATAAGCACGTCTCAATGTCAAGATAAAGAAGATGTAATTGTGTTTATGAGTACTGAATAATATAGGTATTTTGTATTTTGTTTATGTTTCAAGCTTTGTGAAAATCAGATTTACTATGTATGTGACTGAAGTGTTCTATGTCATGTGCAAGTAAGAGATTGTGGTGTCTACAATGTGTATGGAGAGTCATTATATGTCCTTGTGTAGTTACTATGTAGTAACAGTTGCTGTAAGCATCTGTTAGGTTTGGTGTGAGTATGTCATGTAGACACTGAATAGTACGGAGCCCCTATGGTGACATGGTAAAAAAATAAAAATAAATTGTGGCCACAATATAGCTATAACATGCGCACGAAATACTAATTCGTTCGCACAAAATACTAAATCGTTTGCACGAAATACTAATTATGGCCATGAATTAGGTACAACGTGCGCACGAAATACTAATTTGTGGCCACGAAATTGGTATAATGTGCACACGAAATACTAATACTATTAATATCATTCCTGGACAGCTGGGTAAGCAATCGAGTGCACCTCAGCTGGGTAAGCAAATCGAGCGCACCTTCTCTAGGGTCTAAGGTAGAGGCATTAGAGGAACTAAAGTGACACGATGGACAGGGACAGTGTGATAGAATTTTATTTTAGGCTGGGAATGAGCTACAAAGACATTCTGAAAAGCCTGGCATTGCAAGGGACCATCATTACTGAGAGACATTTGAACAGGATATTGAGAGCCAGGTTGCTTTACCGGCGAAGGTACGACTTGGACGCCGGGATAGATTTCATTGTTGACCAACTGCAAGGCCCTGGAAAGGATCACGGTTACCGGTGGATGTTTACAAAGTGTAAACAGCACGGTATTTCTATCAGAAAAGAAGACGTCAGGATCCTCCTCTCTCTACTGTACCCCATCGGTTCCCAAGCTCGCCAGACCAGACGTCTCAGAAGGAGGCAATATTTTGCTCAGGGACCCAACTTTGTGTGGCACATTGAGTCATATGACAAACTGAAGCCATATGGGATATGTATTAATGGCTGCATCAACGGGTTTTCACGCAACATCATTTGGCTGCGGGCCGCCTTCACTAACAGCGACCCGAAAGTTATCGGGGGGTACTTCGTGGAAGCAGTGGAGCACTGTGGGGGCTGCCCAAGGCTCGTACGAACTGACATGGGCACTGAGAAGGTGGTGGTCAGAGACCTTCAGTGGTATTTATGGAGAAATGATGTGGATCAGAGAGCAGCGGAGACAAGCTACGTCACAGGACCAAGTACCGCGAACCAGAGAATTGAGAGCTGGTGTGGAGTGATGAGAAAAGAAGGAATCGAACCCTGGATCACGCTTCTGGCAGAACTGAGGGATGAGGGTTTCTTCGCTGTGGATTTCATTGACAAAGGTCTGTCACAGTTCTGTTTCATGCCAATCATTCAGGTAAATAGCCTATATTATGATCACAGCAAGAAATCCAGGAACTGTACCATCAACTCTACATTACCTTCATGTAATCTTAGAGATTTAAGCCACTGCGAGTTTGTTTATTTAATTTGTGTGATGTATTGATTCTTTAGACTGTTGTGGAAGTAAGATACATCACAATGTAATTTAAGCTACTTTTATTTGCTTAACACAAACTTTTGTTTTTCTTACTCACTGCAAAGGCAGAGAAGAAAGAGGACTATATTTGACTATAGGCCCTAATCACTCTTTTAAAATGCATTGCATGCCAGCTGTGACTGAATTGTTCTTGTTTCTTCAACAGGAGGCATTAAATGACATCCGGGGTGTTCAGAATGCTCACCATATAAGGCCGTCCAAGAACACCAACGTGGGATACCTGATGTCATGTACATGGCCCCTCACCTTTGGGGTGCAGAAGACTGTCTTGTTCCACTGACTGATGATTTAACCACATGTAAAGACAGCTGCACATTTGGCAGTTCAGTCCCATGTGATGTGGACGTGTTTGATTTGTGCACAATAATAATGGAAGAATCAAGCTTGGAGTTCCCATCTACCATGTCCCAGGCACTTGATTTGTATTTTCATCTGAGAGACACGGTTCATCCACAGTTATTTGAGGTTATTTAAATGGACACAAGCATACAAATCATGTAGTACATTTGGTACATGTTTTTACAGCATAATGTACATATTACTTCTCATGTTTGTGTGTTTAGAGAGTAAGAGCAAGTAAGTAAGTGGTAAGAAATGTTTGAGTCAAATAGTTGTAGACTACAAGTTAGACAAAATGGATCTTTTTGGGCTAGAGTTATTATCCTTCAATTAATATTCAACTTGTCAAACTGTAAAGGCTTCAAAAGTCATTCATAACAAAGTTTGGTTGTTACGTGATTTTGGTATTTTTGCTTTAGGGTAAAGTTCTAACAAAAAAAATTGATCTCTTATTGGCATCACCTAAATGGCAACACAAAAAATGTATCCATCTCTAATAGGGCTGCCACAAACGACGCGTCGACGAATCGCCTGAGCACGATACGTCATCAAAAGCGGAAGTGAGCGCGCAATGCAACAGAAATCACCGTCCGAGTGGAGCGCGAAACACACATGGACATCCGCGCTATAGTATATGCACGATGCGGCGCGGATGTCCGCGCTGTATCGTAAACGCGGATGTCCACGCTGTATTGTGCATATATAATATATGCATATACTATATATGCACGATACAGCGCGGATGTCCATGCGTGTTCCGCGCTACACTCGGACGGTGATTTCTGTTGCATTGCGCGCTCACGTCCGCTTTTGATGACGTATCGTGCTCAGGCGATTCGTCGACGCGTCGTTTGTGGCAGCCCTAATCTCTAACAAGGACAATAGCACACTGAGCAGCAACAACACAGACTGGCAATGATATCATAAATCTAACGTTATGATCAATTAAACAAGAAGACCAAGTAGGCTACTGTATAGTGTATCATCAATGCTCCGTATGTTTCCTGAGCCTGTTTTTGTGTGTACATGTTGTCTGAAAACTTTTTTCTACCACTGTAGAAATCAATCTAAGTCAGAAAAAAATTATGTAGTTTTATAGAGTTACTTAAAACTTACAGCCAGCAGCATAAACTTCTCCCTGAGGCCAGTGTACTGCTGACCCTCTACATTTGGGAGTTTGGATGGAGAGCTGAAGGAAGGTGAAAGTCTCTTCGCCATCTTGACGTGAATGATACGTCATATGTCGTTGCTTCTCAACATGCATACTTTTCCGTACTTGCGCTCTATGGATGAAATATCCGGATGTGTTGTCGCTCTGCCCACATATCGCCTGTAGCACGAGCGAGAAGCGAGTCTGGATGCGCTGCGGATCCTGCTAGTGTGTGTGTGTGTGTCTGTGTGTATGTGTAATCAGTAATGTTTTGTATGATTTGTATTTGGGTGGAATAAAGCTTTCTAGCCTTAAGTGGTTTAATAAAAAGCTCTGCTTTGTTTAGGTGGAATAAACGTGTACAATTATAGATAAATGGAAATGAATTAGTGCTTGTGAATCATATTACGGTAGGAGTTACAACTACTTCCTGTGTCACGGTGATGGACGAGAGCTCCTGTGAAGCTCCTGTGAAGCAGCAGAAATGTGCTGATAGTGATTGGATCCTTGAATCATGTGATTGTTGCTCCACCGAGATGTTTCCTTCATGATGGAATTCCTTCACGTTGGATATTTAAATCTGAAAATCGCGCCCTGCCCCGGAGTATAAATACTGTGGTCAGGTACACAGCCGTTGCTTTTCGGTGATTTTATCTCCGCAGAGGCAACGTGCAGATTGTCTGAGACCAGAGACTATCCTAGTTTTCCGGATTCTGAGAATTTGAGTGCTCTCTTACAACCCTTTTCCTGTGGACCTTCTCTTCTCGGCGAATTTTCTTCACAGAATTTTTGTCTTTTGGCTTACAGCTGTGCTTCAGGCAGGTAAGTGTACCAGTAGCTGTGTTAGCGTGGTGTTTGAAATGATGTGCTGTCCAGTGTTGGCTGAACTGAATTTGCATGTGTTTAATTGTGTAGTGGTAAAAGTGTATTGTAATGTCTGTCTGGGAACGTTTGTAAATGCATAGCTCTATTTTTTCTGGTCTTTGTGCTGGCTTTTTCTATGTCTTTTCGACGTTGCTCGTTTGAATCCCGGTGACTGTTTCGTGTCGCCCCGTTAGCATGGTGTCAGCATGGCGTAGCATGGTGTGTAAATGATGTGTTCTCCGGACGCATATTTACTGAGCTGTTGTCTCGTGCTGGCTGCATTGAATTCTAATGTTCTCTACTGTGTGTTACAGTTTTTATTAGGATTTTGAGGAGGCTTTGTGTTAATTTCGCTGTGCTTCATGTCTGTGTATTAGAATGGTGTTTAATATGAGGTTCTGTCGTCGAGCTACAGCTGAATGGAATTATTTAAGCAAGAAGTTTTGTGGCAAATTATGAAGAGGAGTTGTTGCAGCAGATTTTTTTGAAAGTGTGTGTTTGTGTGCGCACGTGTGTGTGCACGTGTGCCGCATTATTGTAGAATATGACAGCAGTTTTGAGTTAGCTGTATTTATGTTGTGTGTCTGAAGGGGTAAAGTTCATAGTAATTAGTCCATGGGCCAGACCAGATATTGGTACCACCTCAGGTGACCAAACCTAAGTGGCACTAAAATGTACATTGGGTTAACTTAAGAACATTAAGATGTGATAGCCTTTCCACACTGGCAACTTAAAGGGATAGTTCGGGATTTTTGACATGAATCTCTATGGCGTCCCTATCATTAGTAACGTACACTCTCACTGTCTTACCCCCGACAGTGTCCCGTGAGCCGAGTTCTGGTCCGGTTCTGGTCGCGGCAAAAGTAGTCCGGCAGGTTTCCAGGGTCACTTAAATAAAACGTATTTCTTCTAAAAACAGCATGTGTTCAAAAGAGTGATTTATTTGCATCACAAAACCCATTTCCACGAAAAAGTCACACCACGTAATCACTTGGCACTACTTCCTGTCCCGTCGTATCAATGCGCGCTGCCGTAAGCTGACTGCTGCCTACATGTGTTGATATCAACAACACATGCGCGATCAATGCGCGATCAATGCGCGCTGTCCTCCAGGCAGCGCGCATTGATACATGTGTTGTTGAAAACCAAACACTACCAGGGTCAAAATTATTAGCCCTCTTAAGAACTGACCTTTTTATTGAGCCAAACCACAAACCGCTGTTGTGCAATCATGTGTTTTAACTTTGAAATGGACACAGCTTGTAATCAATCAATCAATCAATCAAGTTAATATTGGGGGTTGTCCTCCACTTTACACACAGTATAAAAACTTAAGGATTTGAGCTATTACTTGAGAAAGTATCATGCCAAAAATAAAAAGAGAAAAAGAACTGTTGATGCTTAAAAAAGCAGGACAAGGGTCTACAAAGTTATCACAGCATTTCCAAGTGTCAAGAAGTGGAGTGAGAAGTCTTATTAAGAAATTCAAAGAGAGCCACACAGTACAGAACAAGTCTGGGAGAGGGAGGAAGTCAAAGATTTCAAAGACTCTGGAAAGAGAACTTGTGAAAGATGTGTCTACAAATGCTAGAACAACCACCAAAACACTGGTTAATGACTTAGAGAAGTCAGGAATTGTAGCATCAAAGAAGACAGTCACTAGAGCCCTGCACAGAAATGGAATGAACCCTAACCCTCCACTTCTACAGAAGAGACACCTTCTGAAGTCTGCTGAGGACAACCTGGAGAAAGATTATGAAGACTGGAAGCATGTCCTTCAGATGAGACCAAACTCTTTGGCCATAGAGACGTTGCTTATGTTTGGAGAAATAAGGGAGAGATGTAGAACCCAAAGAACACCGTCCCCACAGTTAAACACAGTGGTGGCAGTATCATGCTGTTGGATGCTTCAGTGCTTCTGGAACTGGGAATCTGGTCAAGGCTGAAGGAATCATGATAAAAGAAGGATATATGTGGATTTTGAAAGAAAACCTCCAGCAGTCAGCCGCAAAACTGGGTCTGGGTCTTCCAACATGACAGCGACCCAAAACTTACGTTGCTCCTGGTGAAGATCTACCTCCAGAAGACCAAAGTAAACGTGACTGACTGGCCTGCACAAAGCCCTGACTGGGATCCCATTGAAAATCTGTTGGGTCAACTGTAGACCAGGGTCCATGCCAGAAGACCATCAGATCTGGAGGAGCTGAGAGATTTGTCAAAGAAGAATGGGCTGGGATTCCTCAGGAGACTCGTTACAAACTACAACAAATGACTGCCAGCTGTTATCCAGCAAAAATGATACACAACTGACTATGAGCATCAAGGGGGCGAATAATGACCCTGGTAGTTTTTGGTTTTTGTTAAATAATTTTGTTTCTGTGTGCAAAATAAAATATTGCACACTCCAAAATTAAACTAGGATATTTGGAAAAGCTGTTTTAAAAATTCCTTGACCTGTTTAACAGCGCTTGAGAATTTTTTTGAAAAAAAAAAAAAAAAAAACAAAACTCAAATTTCATAGCGGGCCTAATTTTGTCTTCAACTCTACTTGTGATGTATAGGGATTTCTTTCAACGGTGCAAAAATGCAACACTGGGCTTTAATGGATGCTGCTTATTTACACAGACGGCCCCATCACTATATGGGGCCGTCTGTGTAAATATGTGTGTGTGTGTGTGTGTGTGTGTGTGTGTGTGTGTGTGTGTGTGTGTGTGTGTGTGTGTGTGTGTGTGTGTGTGTGTGTGTGTGTGTGTGTGTGTGTGTGTGTGTGTGTGTGTGTGTGTGTGTGTGTGTGTGTGTGTATGTATATGTATATATATGTATATGTATGTATGTATGTGTGTGTATATATATATATATATATATATATATATATATATATATATATATATATATATATATATATGTATGTATATATATATATATGTATGTATATATATGCGTGTGTGTGTGTGTGCATGTGTATATATGTATGTATGTTATGGGGTTAAGGTTAACCCTATTAATTTTGTATAGGATTAACAGTACAGTAACAGGTACATACATCAACTGCATGCAACAAGTGTGATGCTCGTTTGTGCTTCACAGATCAAAAAAACTGGAGACACAAAGGAGAATGACAGCCACCAATTAAGAGTCTTCAGACATCAGAAATCATTATAATGTTCAACCAAAGTCCAAAATGTAAATAGTGGAGGACTGATTTAATACAATTCCACTTTTGCAAATTCAAAAAAATAAAATTGTAATAAGATAATTTTCTAACAGTTTTTTCATTGTGTGGAAGTGCATTCTAGCATGGATGGCAATTAGTTTTGACTTGTTAAATTAATTTGCATTCAACTGTGACATATTCAACAATTTCATATCAATACAATTCATTTTAAGATAAGATAATATTTTGATACTATTGAATCATCAATGCCTACTCGTCTGTGGACTTTGTTAAAAATAAGATTGTAATATTTGCATTCATTAAGAGCCGCTATTGCAATTTTGTAACGTTTTCACAAAATCCTGAAATATCCCCAAAAATGAAAAAGTGTCATTATTTTCTTGATTAAAGGTGTGCTAAAAACAGATTAAAAAGGGAAAAAAAATTACATCAATATCATTAATGGGTTTCAGCGGGTTAAATCTTGCAGTATGCAAAGATCACATCTAATATAAGTCAATAATCTAAAACTGTGAGAAATATATTCTACATATATTATGATAATTAAAACATCAGACCCAAATGAATGCATCTTTTCCTTCTTATTTGATAACTGTATTTGCCTTCACTTGTTTTTTCCTATAGACAGAGTTATTGGTCGTTAGGTGTACATTTGTTTTCAGGTCCTTTGAAGAAACTGCTGAGATGTCCAGTTATGTAAGTTGTCTTTTACAGTTCTAATTAAGGTTAATTAAGCTCCATTAGATCAGTTAACTAATGTAATATCCTTTCCTTTTCTAGGATTAACTAGGGCTGGGCGATAAATCGATTTTATCGATTAATTCGACTTTGTACTTAGTCGATTTGTTTTAATGAAAATCGATTTTCTCATGAACATCCGCCACCAACGCCTTCCCGCTGGGCTCCCGTAGTTCAGAGTGCGCCCCCCTCCCCCCGTGCTTGATACACAAACAACATGGCGGGGAGCGGTGCAGATCTAAAGGCGCGTGTCCACTTAATGTGATTTTCCCGCACGGCAACGCACCGCATCTGAAAATCGCACGGACGGCGGGCGGTCACTAGTGGACCACAACATGGTCACATGACAGCGCTGAGCAACAGCAGGCCGCTACATGGTCACATGACTGAGCTTTCAGCTGGACAGTCCGGCAGACAAGTCGGATAAACACAGAGGCTCGGCCGCAAACTTTCCCTTTTATTTCAAAAACACGTCACCGAAAAGTATTTCTGAAAGCATTTGAGGCGAGAACTAATCTGTGCAGCAGCTGAATCTGTCCTCGTTTTAGGTCACTGACGCCTAGTTTAGAAGTTTGAGGACAGTTTTACGATGCGTGGAATCTCCGCACGCCATATCCAATTTGCATAAAGTAGAAGTCAGTCTACTTTATGCAAATGAGCTGCAGCCCTCTCCAGGTAAACACACCGGATCGCAGTGGGAAACACACTGCAACAGGACCAGCATGCCACATGCGGCGCATTTCCAGCTGTGATCTGGTGTGTTTACCTGGACAGGGCTGCAGCTCATTTGCATAAAGTAGATTGGACTCTGGTGTGTGGAGATTAGGTAGGGGGTTTTAAAAAAAAAAAAAAAAAAATCGGATAAATCGTGAATCGGGATTTTTTTTATGAAAAAATCAGAGATTCTTTTTTAGGCTATATCGCCCAGCCCTAGGATTAACTTTGAATTAACTTGAATGACCTTTATTTTATATGATACTGGTACATGGAAAAAAATGACTCCTATCTGTATTTTATGTTTTTGTCTCATTATGACGATGTACCATTCTCCGAAAATTACCTTTGAATTTGGAAAAAGTGCCCGCACAGCACAACGGGACAGAATTCATTAAAAATGTAATTAGAATAAAACTGCAAACGCAGTTGAAACATCAACTTAGTAATGGAAATAGTATTTGCAACAGTGTTTTTGGCATATGATCCATTCTGGTAGCAGTCTGTTACAATTGGGTTACATTTTGAACTTTTCATTACAATTTTGACAGTTTTGACACCATTTAAATAGCTATTTTGTATGTCTAACTGGAAGTCATAGTCTGCTGTCTCACACTGACCACAAATCACAAGACATGGTTAGTCTTTTCTAACTTCAATAGAATTTAACTTTGAAATTGTCAAATTTTCACTATTCTATTGTTCCGTCCTGTTTACAGATAATCTCGTTACCATAGCAACGAAATCTTTCTCAGTCTCATGTTTGTTATAGTATTGTTCTGTGCAGGTCATGTGTAGCATGTGGCATTTCTTATTTTTTCGCAATGAGGAAAAATCCGATCAAATTCCATCCTGTCATGTTGTTAGGACTTTTGGCTCAGGCCCCATGCATTTCATTGTGGGTCATGTCCATTAAACCAGTGATAACATATATTAAGCTGTGAATCTGCAAGGGCTATCATATCAAAATGCAAACTAGAGACTTATAGCAAGTTAAAAATACCAAAAAGAATTGGTCACCTCGGGTGGTACCGATACGTGAAATTTTGGGTCCTGGCCCAAGGACTAAATGTCATGATTAAGCGTTTGTGTGAAAACTGTATAGGACTAGCGGGCTGTATGTGTATACCAGGGGTAGCCAACATGGTGCCCGCGGGCGCCTGGTCGCCCGCAGAGACCATGTGAGTTGCCCTCAACACATGTTCTAAAAATAACACTAGTCACCATGAAATTCCTTATCAAAAATTATAGTTGCTGTGCTTTTAAAATCAAAAATACTTACATTAATGCAGATTTTAAATTACAATATTTGTTATAATTTTTTTTAAAACAAAAATGTCTTCGGTGTAAATGAACTTGGACCGTCCGAGTCAAAGTTCACTGCGCATGTCCAACTACCACGTCACTGCTGAAGCGTCCGGACGCAGACACTTTGGGAAGCTAGATGTGGTTTTTACCCCCAAAACATGACAGAGAAGTGAAAGAGAAAACACTATTTTCACGATGACTGGGAGGAAGATTTCTTTTTCACGATAGTGAAAGATAAATGTATGTGTCCTATTTGCGGGGCGACTATTGCGTCGGCAAAGCGGCACGATGTGGAGAGACGCTACGTTAGCCGCCACAAAGCTTCCATGCTAACTAACTATGGATCAGCAGGGGACCAGTTTTGCAGCGTTTTTTGTCACTGTTGGCCAAAATCAAAGAGTTCATGCAGTCCAAAGGGGAAGACATCTCGCTGCTTGAGGACACTGAGTGGATTCTTGCCCTTGCATTTTTAAGGGACATCACTGGGAAACTGAACCATCTGAACTGTGAGCTGCAAGGTAAAGGTAAGATATGATAAGCTCTGCAATGCCAGGCTTCCCACTAACACACATTTACAGACAGAGAAAGAGGTAACATGTCATTCAAAACACCGTGCCATTACACAAAAATGTGAAAAATAATTTGTTGAAAACATGTAATGATTTGTTGTTATGATCTGTTAAAAATGTTGCGATGCTGGTGAAAAATGCTGGTGATTAGTACTAATGTGATAGGATTCATTTCAAAATGTGAAAGAGTTGATTTTTTTTCTTACATACCTGGTAATTTGTACAAACATGGGACAGAGTTCATGAATTGTTCAAAAATGTTACAACGGTACTGGTTTGCACAAATGAAGCATAATTTGATGAAAGTTAATGATTTCCTAAAAATGTTAGAAGTGACAATTTGCACAGAAATGTAACTGGTGTGATTTTGAACAAAATGCTGCAACTATGCTGATTCATACAAAACTGCCAAGAAATATATTTACAAAAGTTTCAGAGATGGGATACCTCTGACTTTTAAATATTGGAACAGATTTCCATATATATGTGTCTGTGTGTGTGTGTTTCCTACTGTCATTGTTGTGGAAATCGTTAATAATTATTGTAAGGAATAATTAACATAAATGTGATCAGACAGTCTTTTTACATATTATTTTCATTATTATTATTGTTGTTTAAAGATGATGGCACAAGTTTGCTATTGAGGAAGTTTGTATCAAACAAGGTGCCCTTCGTACTACTCAGTACCCTTGAAGTTGCTCTCAGGTTCAAAAAGGTTGGTGACCCCTGGTGTATACTGTGTGACTTTTTTTCACTTCTTGACACTAGTGGTGTATAAATCCTGGTGTTGAGTGTTTCATGTTGCCAGCCATGAAGTGTATTGTAATAATTAAGATGTTGTTAATTTGTAATAATATTGTAATAATGTAATATTTTGTAGATGAGCTGGTATTTCTGCATTCTATCTGGCATTGTTTTCCCTTTGTTTTCATGTGTGTTTGTGTGTGCTGTATTATTGTAGAGTATGATAGCAGCTGTCTTGCCTTAGCTGTATTTATGTTGTATGTCAGAAGGGTTAAAAGTTCATAGTAATGCCATGATTAAGCATTTGTGTGGATTATAGAATGCTTTGTGTAAATCTCAGTGAGTGTTTCATGTTGGAGTATTAGCCTGGTTTTTACAATGATGGTGTGGTGTGAAGTGTCAGCTGAAAATAATTTGTAGGTCTGTAACTGTGTAGGGGTGAAAGTGTGTTGTAATGTCCTGATTTAGCATTTGTGTGTAAACATTTGTAGATGACTAGTGGGCTGTATTTTTCTACTCTGCGTAATTTTTTTAGGAAAGGTCTTTTCAAGGAGGCTTTGTGTAAAAATGTCTGAATGTTTCATCTTGGTGTATTAACATAGTGTTTAAATGGATGATACGTTGTCAAGTGTTTGCTGAACTGAATTTTTATGTATGATGGGGTAAAAGCTTTTTGCAATGCAATGAGTAAGCAGCTGTGTTTACATTTGTAAAGAATGGCTAGCGGCAAGTCCCAGCATCACTCCCAGGCTGCCAAGAAGGATGGAGAATGGAGGTTCGGCGTTCTCTGAACATCGAACCTCAGGAACCTACCACTTCCATTTGTGCATGTATGTAGCCCAATTGTACATCAATTTTATGTTGTATTTTTAAGTGTTGTCTTCTTCATGCTTTGTGTCAGATACATGATTGATCTGCATACCATGTGGCTTTAGAGTCATACATTATTTGTAAAGCATGGATGTTCAGTATTTTGGTGTTGTGTGTTTTTATTTTAGGCAGAGGTACAGGGTACCGTCATGCTGTGCAGAAATGGCCAACTTCATCATTGATTGGACGAAGCCACAAGTTGGTCATTCCAGCCGAGTCACCGCACAAGAAGGTATGATTGTTGTAGAGTGGTTGAACATGATATCCAAATACTGTTACAATGACATTAATTCTGGAAAATGTGTTTGTTCTAGTTTGTGCTGCTCATCGGTGACTCCCATCTTCGAAGCTTCACTGATGGTTTTGTGGAGATGCCAGAGGGGCGCCTGTCCTTGGTCGACACCAGAGGCCACTGCTGCTGAGCTGACGACAGAGGTGGTGGACGCTGCTTTGCCACGGACACCTGCCGCTGTCTGTCTGCTCGCCCCCAGTAACAACCTCACGGCCAGCAGAACCATCGAACATGCGTCTTCAGACTTTAGCAAACTTCTTGCCATTGTCTGTGCCAACTACAAAAACGTAAGCATATTTGCTAGTTATTTTGTGTTAATATGTTATTGGTATTAAAAGTTATGTATTGATATGATAACCGCTGATGAATATATGTGGTTGATGTGGGAGTTTATTGAATTCTAATAAGCAAGAATTGTGTTCTACAGGTTGTCATGGTGGACTTTCCTCCATGCCTGAACATTGATGTGCAGCTACAACAACTCTTCAGGGAAGAGTACCATCGTGTGGCTGCACGTATGGGTATGTACAATACTAGCACTTATAGGCATGCGCACATCTGCGTAAATGGCTATCTAACAATTGGCAAAGACATATTCTTGTGAAATTAAATATGACCTTTAATTGAGCCCAAAAATGTTTTTTCATAATGTGAATTCTCCTTCTCGACTGCTGAATCCTTCTCGACTGCGTCTTCTGACGTTACGGTGAGCGTATTGCGTCACTTCCTGTTGTAGCGCTGTGTTGTGTTCTGTGGCTGTTGTAGCTTATACACTCCATCTAATTTGATATTCATTAAATCTGTGTAGTGGTAATATTTGAATCGTAACATACACTCGTTTTCTTCATGCACCTTCTCAGTACTTAATTCTAAGTTAATCTGTTATCTCTGTCTGCTAGCGTAGCACTTAGCAGTTAGCATGGCTTCACCCTCTTCCTCTCCTTCTCTTTCCTGCTCAGTGTGTCACATGTTTAGTTACTCCTCTGCCTCCTTTAGTGATAACGATACCTGTAATAAATGCAGTCTCTTTGTAGCTTTGGAGGCGAGGCTCTCTGAATTGGAAGCGCGGCTCCGCACCATGGAAAACACCCCGCTAGCTGTTAGCCAGGCCCCCTTAGCCGGTGCAGACCACAATAGTATAGCTGCTAGTGTAGCCTCTGCTAGACGTCCCATAGCAGCTCCCGAGCAGCCGGGAAGTCAGGGTAGCTGGGTGACAGTTCGTAGGAAACGTAGTCCTAAACTCAAGCCCGCTGTCCCGGCACACCACAAACCGCTTCACGTTTCTAATTGTTTTTCCCCACTCAACGACACACCCGCTGAGAAACCAACTCTGATCATTGGCAGCTCCATAGTTAGAAACGTGAAGCTAGCGACACCAGCGACCATAGTAAAATGCCTCCCAGGGGCCAGAGCAGGCGACATAGAAGCAAATTTGAAACTGCTGGCTAAAGATGATCGTAAATACAGTAAGATTGTTATTCACGTCGGCGGTAATGACACCCGGTTACGCCAATCGGAGGTCACCAAAGTTAGTGTGGCATCGGTGTGTAACTTTGCCAAAACCATGTCGGACTCCGTAGTTTTCTCTGGACCCCTGCCAGATCTGACCAGTGACGATATGTTTAGCCGTATGGCATCGTTTCGCCACTAGATGTCTACGTGGTGTACTGCAAACGACGTTGGCTTTATAGACAATTGGAGCTCTTTCTGGGGAAAACCTGGTCTGATTAGGAGAGACGGCATCCATCCCACTGCAGAGTTGTAGTCTTCCACACTTCTCTGCAGTTTCCTCTCAGCTGTCACCCTCCAGGAATTCAGTTAGCTTTATTGAGACTGTGTCTGTCCCCTGACCACCAAAATTCAATAAATTAAACAATTCAAATATAAGCAAAAGACATAGTAACCAAAAAAATCTAATAAAAATTAATACCACTATTTGAACTGAGCGAAGAAACAGGACAATTAAATGTGGTCTGTTAAATATTAGATCTCTCTCGTCTAAATCTCTGTTAGTAAATGATTTGATAACTGATCACCAGATTGATTTGTTCTGTTTGACTGAAACCTGGTTGCAGCAGGAAGAATATGTTAGTCTAAATGAATCAACTCCTTCTAGTCATACTAACTGTCACGTTGCTCGAATCACAGGCCGAGGAGGAGGAGTGGCAGCAATTTACCTCTCTAGCTTAAAAATTAACCAGAGACCTAGACCTAGTTACAGTTCATTTGAAAATCTCACTCTCAGTCTCTCTCATCCAGATTTAAAAGCTCAGAAACCAGTTTTATTTGTTGTTGTATATCGTCCTCCTGCTCCTTACTCTGAGTTTTTATCTCAATTCTCAGACTTTTTATCTGATTTAGTGCTCAGCTCAGATGAAGTGATTATTGTGGATGACTTTAACATTCATGTTGACGTGGACAGTGACAGCCTTACGACTGCTTTTAATTCAATATTAGACTCAATCGGGTTTTCTCAACATGTAAATAAACCAACTCAGTTTTAATCACACCCTTGACCTCGTTCTGACTTATGGCATAGAAATCAAACAGTTAACAGTATTTCCCCAGAACCCTCTTCTTTCTGACCATTTTATGATAACATTTCAATTTACAACAATAGATTGTATAGGAGTTAAGAATAAATATCATTACAGTAGATGTCTGTCTGACAATTCAGTGACTAAATTTAAGGAAATAATACCCTCTCTATTTAGTTCAGCACCACTTACTGATATAATGGAAGGGAAATATTATAATTTTACCACCACAGAAGTGGATTATATTGTTAATAATGCTGCAGCCTCACTGCGTACAACACTTGATATTGTTGCACCTGTAAAAAAGAAAGTTATATCTCAGAGAGGACCTGCTCCTTGGTATAATTCCCAGCTGTGGACTTTAAAGCAGGCATCCCGAAAGCTGGAAAGGAAGTGGTATTCCACTAATTTAGAGGAAGTTTATGTAGCTTGGAAAAATAGTCTAGTAATTTATAAAAAAGCTCTTCGTGATGCCAGGACAACATATTATTCATCTTTCATAGAGGAAAACAAGAACAACCCCAGGTTTCTCTTCAGCACTGTAGCCAGGCTAACAAAGAGTCAGAGCTCTGTTGAACCTTGTATTCCTTTAGCTTTGAGCAGTAATGACTTCATGAGCTTCTTTACAAATAAAATTATTACAATTAGAGAAAAAATTTATCTGGCCCTTCCTACAAATGTCATCATCGAGTACAGATGCTTTAGAATTGGCTGTAAGACCAGATAGATATTTAGAATTTTTCACTCCCATACATCTCTCTGAACTAATTTCAATAGTTTCTACATCCAAACCATCGACATGTCTTTTAGATCCTATCCCAACTAGACTGTTCAAGGAGGCTTTACCTTTAATTAATTCCTCAATGTTACATCTGATTAATCTCTCTCTAGTAACAGGCTATGTACCACAGGGTTTTAAGGTTGCTGTAATCAAACCTTAAAAAGCCCACTCTAGATCCAGATGTTTTAGCCAACTATAGACCAATTTCTAACCTCCCATTTCTCTCTAAAATTCTGGAAAGAACAGTTGCAAATCAATTATATGAACATTTACAAAGGAATAGCTTGTTTGAAGAGTTTCAATCAGGCTTCAGAGTGCATCATAGCACAGAAACAGCTCTGGTGAAAATTGCAAATGACCTTCACATAGCGTCAGATAATGGGCCGGTCTCTATACTTATTTTGTTGGACCTTAGTGCAGCATTCGATACAATCGACCACAAACTTTTATTACAGCGACTACAACACTGTATTGGCATTAAAGGGACAGCACTGGACTGGTTTAAATCCTACTTATCAGACAGGTTCCAGTTTGTGCATGTCAACAATGACTCTTCTGAGCATACTAGGGTTAATCATGGAGTTCCTCAGGGTTCTGTCTTAGGACCAATACTGTTCACATTATACATGCTTCCCTTAGGCAATATTATTAGGAAGCACTGTCTTAATTTCCATTGTTATGCTGACAACACTCAATTGTATTTATCTATGAAACCAGATGAAACTAATCAGCTAGACAGACTGCATGATTGTCTTAAGGACATAAAGACCTGGATGACCTATAATTTCTTACTACTAAATTCAGACAAGACTGAAGTCATTGTATTTGGCCCCAAACATCTTAGAGAATTGCTTTCAAAGCATATAGTTACTCTGGATGGCATTACATTGGCCTCTAGTACTACTGTGAGGAACCTCGGCGTTATCTTTGACCAGGACATGTCCTTTAACTCACACATAAAACAAATCTGTAGGACTTCCTTTTTCCATCTGAGAAATATTGTGAAAATCAGGAACATCCTGTCTCAGAGTGATGCAGAAAAACTAGTCCATGCATTTGTTAATACTAGGCTTGACTACTGTAATTCCTTATTAACAGGTTGTCCCAAAAGCTCTCTGAAACATCTACAACTGATCCAATATGCTGCAGCCAGAGTACTGATGGGAGTTAGCAAGAGAGATCATATTTATATACTGGTTTCTCTTCATTGGCTTCCTGTTAAATCTAGAATAGAATTCAAAATCCTTCTTCTGACATATAAAGCTCTTAACAACCAATCTCCATCATATCTTAAAGACGTGATAGTACCATATTATCCTAGCAGAACTCTTCGCTCTCAGACTGCAGGCTTACTTGTTCCTAGAATCTCTAAAAGTAGAATGGGAGGCAGAGCCTTCAGTTATCAGGCGCCTCTCCTGTGGAACCAGCTCCCAGTTTGGGTTCGGGAGGCGGACACCCTCTCTATTTTTAAGACCAGGCTTAAAACCTTTGACAAAGCTTATAGTTAGGGCTGGCTGGGGGACCCTGACGGGGTGAGCTGGTGTTTTCATTTGCACAACTGACTTCCCCTCTTGACGTCCCTTTAGTTTGCCCCTAGTTATGCTGCTATATACCTAGGCTGCTGGGGGACCTCTCTTGATGCACTGAGCACTCTCAGCATGATGCACTCTAACTACCTTTGTATTTACTATATATACCATTATTGCATTACACTAACTCTGTTTCTCCCTGTGTCCTTTCTCCAAGTGTCCCTGGTCCCAGAGCTGGGTGCTTCAGATGTGTGGTTGTTCTCCCACCAACTGTAACCCTCTACCTGTAACCCTCTACCTCTATCTCTCTACTCCTCTATCTCTATCCCTCTACCTCTACATCTCTACCTCTTCTGTCCCTGTCAACCCGCCCGGCCAGCAGGTAGATGGGTCCCCCCACATTAGAGCCGGGTTCTGCTCGAGGCTTTTTTCCCTGTTAAAAGGGTGTTTTCCTTGCCACTGTCACCTTTTGGCTTGCTCTGGGGTTCAGGCATATGGGTTCTGTAAAGCATCTCGAGACAATTTGACTGTAATTGGCTCTATGTAAATAAAATTGAATTGAATTGAATTGAATTGAATTTTGTTCTTAAAAGGTGCTGTGGACTACTTTCCAACGGGCCACCTTGACTTGTGGAGCAGGGATGGTGTAAGTAGAACACAATGTTGTATCAAACCAAATGGAAAACTGTGCAATTGAAATGACAAGTTTGTACATGGAAAGCAAGAATATGCAGTTAATTCTATCTGACTGTTTCTTTCTGTAGGTACACTTGTCTGACACTGGGTTAATGCCTATCCTCGCGCAGTTGCTGTGGCATGCTTCCTACATGGTAAGGCTTGAGTATTGGTTTACTTTGTTAGTGGGTAGTATTCTTTCATTCAGGCATGGCAATTTTCCGCCATTTTAATTTTCAAATTGATCATTTCTGTGAATCGTCCAAATCCGTTGAGAAAATTTAAGGGGGGGTGAGGTATGTTTTTGTTACTCTTGCTCCCGGCTTTTGAGAAGCGCTCGGCGTTTCTCCCGCAGCGTAACAAAGAGAACCAGTCTAGCTCCTGCTGCATTGTAAAATGCCTTGCGATTGGTCGAAATTGGTTAGCTGCCAACGATTGGACCAATCAAATTGCTCGATGCATTCTTTTGTTACAATTCATGGCGGCATGTTCATGTTGGAATTTTGAGCTATTGGGATCGTTTTCGGTGGAATCATGAGGTTTTTATCGAAAGATCAAGAGTCATCGGTGCTAGAAATAGATAAGTGTCAAAAACAAGTTCCGATGGAATTGGCTTGAGAGAAAAGTGACGGTAAAGGTGAAAAATGGTTCAAAGTATGACGAGGTGACAGAAACACTCGGACAATTTCTGAAGAAGCCAGACGTGGCCGGCAAAGCTTTTTGTGTATATTGCAAAGACTTGATTAACTATAGAAACTCTGGAAATGTACAATTCTGACACAGCTGACTCCATAGAGGAAACTGTGACATTGGAAGTGACTTTGTGATCAGTGTAGAACTCCAGTGTAAATAGTGTTAAAAGACCTATAGAACTGTAAAAAATAGTAGGACTAAATGCAGTGAGACAACATTGAAGAAAAAGTATAGTGCAGTGGTTCATTTTGCTCTCCATAACCTTGAGTGAAATTGACTCATGACAGTTTGAAACTTTGAGTCAAGTATTATCAGAGTGGGTCAGTTTGCTTTAAAATAATCATTTTGATTTCTCAAGCCATGAGTCAGAAGTACTCACTATAAGTAGAATATCAGTCAAATATGAGTCATTTAACAAAACATTGGGTATTTGACTCATGACAAAATGAATCCCTGATAGTGTTTAAAGAGTGTTCTGGAAATGTAAAAAAAAAAAACTGACACAGCTGACTCCATAGAGGAAACTGTGACATTAGAAGTGACTTTGTGATCAGTGTAGAACTCCAGTGTAAATAGTGTTAAAAGACCTATAGAACTGTAAAAGTTGTAGGACTAAATGCAGTGAGACAACACTGAAGAAAAAGTAAGTCAACTTTTCATTAAATTAACTTATCTCATTACAATCTAGTCTTCTGTAATTCTATGCATGTTTTTCATTCTAAATCACCTCTATTTTACTGAAAACCTCTCGGCTTCAGGGGGGCTGTGCCCCCCTGGACCCCCCCCGAAGACTGTATACCGAACATTTTCAGCTGAAATCAAAATTTGCTGTTGCCATGCCTGTTCATTGATCATGCATATGTATGATATGTCGACATCTATGGCACACGTGTATATTTCTGATTATACAAGAAGCATTTTGTAATTGTGTTGTTTGATTCAGACAAGTACAAAGTGTGTGACTGTTTTTGCAGGCTCTTAAGCCACCAGCACCAAAGCCACAGGCACCACCCAGGTCACACCAGCCCAGCTCCTTGCCCAGAGTAGTCGTGAGAGGTCAGGTCACCCAACCCCCGTCTATCAGCCAACCCCTTTGAATGGATGGTCGTTAGCCGTGGGCGTGAGGTAAACGAGAGTTCCATGTATTTATGTTGTGGCGACTGTTTTACTAAAGTGCTTTGTGCAGAAAAAAAATCTGTAATTATTGTTAAGGGTTACCTATTTTGTAATACATGCTGTCTTTCTACTTACAGCATCAGTCCAGTGGTCAGCATGAGTCTAGTGGTCGCGTTGACCAAACGAGCATGGCTGGGCATCAGGTTTGTCATGATTGTATGTTGATGCAATGTCAACATTCAAAGATGCATATTGATTACACATGTAAGGTTTATTTGGGAGTCAATACATTAGAAGCATTGTATTTCTTTATGTGTACACAGGAGGAGTTTTCCATACCGGCTACTCCGAGCACCTGCTAATATGGTGTCCTGCTGGATGTGGTGGAGGATGTTCCTCCATCACTTCCTGCCTGCCTTTCCAGCCAGAACAGCGGTTCCTAAACGCAGAAAGGTATTGTACTTGCATATTGTAGCTGTCTTCTTATGAATGACATCCTATTCCCCAAGAATGGTCCTGAGAACAGTTGTGCTTTTGTCTATTTTAGGAACCGCACGTGAAACGCGTCCAGAGGGCTGCTTCCTCCAAGAGCAGTGTGGCACAGCCACAGGTGCGTGTTTGTATCAATGCAATATTTACGACACTTTGATTTGTTTTGTGTGAAGTAGCAAAGGACCAATTACATGTCTGATAGGTTGAATTGTAATTACATAAGTGTGAAAACATGAAAGTATCCCTGGATATTTGTGTTAATATTTTCTCAAATGTCTTAGTAGACAGAAGCAGCTACAGGTGTGCAGATGTGTTCGAGGAGATCATCTCGCAGTGCTGCAGAGGCAGCACTGCGAGATGATCTGCACCAGGATGATCTGCAACGCAGGAGGTTGGTGCAGTTATTCATTGTGTTCTGTAGTTTTAATTTAGCATGCAGAGGTCTATCCCAGTGAGAGGGGCTATTCACATAATTTGAATGTGTCTCCAAACATTAAAATATTTTGAGGATATTTTATTAATATTATCCTACATTGTGTATATTTATTTATAAATTTTTACAAATTCTTGGATTTCATATTACCATTTTACGACAATACTTTCCAACATTTTATATATATCTTCTAAAATATAAATATTTGTTGATGATTTTATTAATTATTTTAAAAAGATTATAAATTGTTAATTGTTTTATTTTAGAATATTTTATTTGAATAATTTAAGCTTTTTTTTTTTTAAATTGAACTTTTTTTAAACAATATTTCTTGGTATTTTCAGACGTATTAATATTTTCCAACATAGATATTTTAGAGGGGGATTTATTAATATTGAATTAATATTATCATTAAGAATTTCAAGCTTTTACTAACATTAGCTTCATTTTCAGCCTTTAACTTTTCGTGTTTGAGTCTTAACTACAACCAGCATTGTTACAAATGACTAAAACATTGTGATATTCTTTATATTTGGCACTGATTGGTATTTTTGTCTGTTTTGGGGACTTTTTTTCCTACTGAGCAGCGTTTTACAGTAAATTACTGTGTTAATTCTGTTTTCCAGCTGATTCTTCTCCTGAATGTTCCGGTTGTGGTTCTGTCTCCAACCCGTTGACCTAATAATAAACCCAAGGGTTTCAATAGGGTCTTCGCACCATTCGGTGCTTGGACCCTATAATTCCTTGCATTCCAATAGGGTCTTCGCACCATTCGGTGCTGGGACCCTAAAAATAAATAATTCCTTGCATTTCAATAGGGTCTTCGCACCTTTGGTGCTCGGACCCTTGCACCACTTCGTGGTGCTCGGACCCTAATGATAAGAAACCCATGCATTCCAATAGGGTCTTCGCACCTTTGGTGCTCGGACCCGAATAATAATGAACCCGAGGGTTTCAACAGGGTCTTCGCACCATTCGGTGCTCGGACCCTAATAATCATAATAAACCATAGGGTTTCAATAGGGTCTTCGCACCTTTGGTGCTCGGACCCTAAAAATAATAATAATAATTAAAGCTGCAAGCAGCGTTGGACGGGTCCTCGCATCCTTGCTAGTAGGCGAATCCAAGCATGTCCACCAGGTGGCGCTGCGACCGAGAGTGTATGTCATCCTATGGATGTGATGAGAGCCGGATTCTGATCACAGCCAGATTAGAGCATGTACAGGCTAGAAATGCTGCAGGTCATGTCCATCCACCAGATGGTGCTGTGACTGTGGCTGTATATTGGTCTATGGAATTCATCAGGTCTGGATTCTGATCACACGTAAAATTTCAGGCAGATTGGAGCTTGTACAGGCTAGTTATAGAGCTTTTCATGTCCTTCCACCAGGTGGTGCTGTGACCGAGAGTGTATTTTGGCCTATGGATGTGATCAGGATGGGAGTTTGATCACACGTAAAGTTTCAGGCAGATTGGAGCATGTACAGGCTAGTTATACAGCATTTCCTGTCCATCCATCAGGTGGTGCTATCAGTCTGACTGTGTATTGGTCTATGGATGTCTTCAAAGCTGGACTCTGATCACACATGTAAAGTTTGAGGCAGATTGGAGCATGCAGAGCATGCAGAGGACGAAGGATCTTGGCGAAGCATCAAAATTCTGGAGGCCGCCATGGCTACATCCTCAGATTTTTGCGGAGCATTTTGATAGCTTTTGATCACCCATGCCTGCTGTACACCCTGACCAAATTTCAGCTCTTTCGGTGGTACCCTGTTTGAGTTTATAGCTTTTGATAATGTCTAAAAATGTCCCAAAATCAATGAAAATATGACGCATAATTCAAAATGGCCAACTTCAAGTTGGGTTTTGGGCATGGTGTCAATTACATTTTTGTGCGTCTTGAGGAGTTACATAAGCCTACCAAATTTCATACCTGTAGGTGACACGTACTGGCTGTATTTACCGTTTGAAATTTTCCAGGTTGCGCTATGGAGCCATTTTGCCACACACATGTGCAGTTCCCCTAAAACATCAAATTGTTTATTGGTCCAGATATGTGTGGTGATTTTGGTGAGTTTTTGAGCATTTTTAACCTGTCAAAAAGTACTTTGTTACGGCAACAATGCGTTGCCACGGCAACAGCGTTCTATGAATCGTCAAAATCTTCACATAGTGGCATCGTCTTGGTGTGCCCACTGAGCTGTACAATTTCTACAATGATATGACAAAGTTTCAGGCAATGGTACGTGCAAATGTAATGACAATAACTTCTTATTGCCAATAGGTGGCACTATGAGTATTTCTAAATTTATGAGTGTGGATGTGTTCAGACCCTGACTGGTGTCCATCACATGAAGTTTGGACTGGACCATTTGAAGCTGAGATATAAATAATTCAATTTTCTTGGCGAGAAATCAAAATTCGCTGCACCGCCACAGACACGCCCTTTGACGACGAGTCACCATTTTCTCTGTGAGTCATCATCAAGATGTTCAGGCTTATGTCACCAAATTTGAAGTGAATATGATCAATCTGCTAAGAATAGTACATCAAAGTGTAAAAAATTACCTATTTCCTAATACCACAAGGTGGCACTATGATTGTAAATACTACACTATGATTTTGAAAATAGCCAAAAATGACCCAAAATCGTCGAAAATATGACACATAATTCTAAATGGCTGACTTCCTGTTGGGTTTTGGGCATGGGTGTCAATTACATTTTTGTGCGTCTTGATGAGTTACATATGTGTATCAAATCTCATCATTTCAGTTGACACGTACTGGCCGTAGTAACTGTTTGAAATGTTACAGGTGGCGCTATGGAACCATTTTGCCACACACATGCAAGTCATGGCTGCCAAATTGGAGTTTCAAAAGACGGAAAAGAGTGAAGAAGAAGGAGAAACCCATGGGTTTCAATAGGGTCTTTGCACCTTATGTACTCGGACCCTAATAAATAATTCCTTGCATTTCAATAGAGTCTTCGCACCAAAGGTGCTCGAACCCTAATAATAATTCCTTGCATTTCAATAGGGTCTTCGCACCGTTGGTGCTCAGACCCTAATAATAGGGTCATACCATGTATTATTATTTAGCCAACCAACTACAATATCTCACCAAATGGATACATCCACATGAAGAATATAACTCCTGGCTGGAACTAGAACAGTTAGATTGTAACCAGATCAAAATCTCTGACCTTTATCACTTCTGCCCTTAAACATCACTCCTGCTTCAAGAACCCTATGATCGCTTCCACCTTGTCTGCTTGGTGGAAAACATTGGAAGTCACAGGCTCCCAATTAAAACCCAGTATACTCTCCCCAATCTGGCACAACCCTGATTTTGCAAACAACAAAATAGCTCTTTATCTCAGCACATGGTCAGAGAGAAGAGTTCACCCACCTCCATCACCTTCTTGATAATAACATATTTAGGACATATATAAACTTATTCCAAACATTTGAAATAAGAAATGGAAATTTTCTTCAGTACATACAGGTAAAGAAGATGATTACAAGTCGAATTCCATCGCTACAGACTACTTTACAGCCAATGGATTTACAGCCACCTGAATTTGTCAAATACATTGTGAAACTGTCTCCAAGAAATAAGAAGAATCTGTCATAAAGGTATAGTTTATTTTCAAAGACAGACTCTATACACCTACCAACTCAAAAATGGGAAAAAGACGTATCCAAATCTTTTGACTCAGATTTTTGGACCCAGATCTGTGAAAACACATTTAAAATGACAAAAAACACCACCTTACAATTGATCCAATTTAAGGTGCTTCACAGAACGGATATAACGCAATATAAACTGTATAAAATGGGCTTCTCGCACTCAGACACATGTACTCAATGCACCCAAAACATGACTGACACTTACTTTCACGCTCTGTGGCTTTGTACACCCGTCTATCAATTCTGGGTAACGATCACACAGAAACTCGCCAATATTTTGGACTGCGGGATTCCGCATTCCCCGAATGCTTGCCTAATTGGCGATCTAATGCAAACAGCCCACCCAGACATTCATATCCAACCCACACTTGCAGCTATCGCCATTGCCAAAAAAACTATTTTATTTAACTGGAAAGATAAGAAAGCCCTCAACATCATCCATTGGCTGAACCTCCTCACAGAACATATTTCACTTGAGAAAATATCTGCTATCAGAAAAAACCAACTGGACTCCTTTAAAGAAAAATGGTCTCCATTTATTAAATCAATAAATATTAATCTATAGCCTCCGCTTGTATGTGAGCGTATCCCACTCCCCTCTTAAAATTGTGATACTTATTCTGTCTGCGTATGGTCTGACTTTCCTCTGCTTTATTTCAGTTTATTAACCCTCTACATTTTTAAGAAGGATGGCACCATGGACTTCAAGGCCATGTGCATGCACTAGTGGTGTCCTTTCCCTATTGCTCTTGGGGTCGCTCTCTGGCTCTGTGGGGCCTGCGTGGCTCGGGCCCCTCTGCTTGGGGGTGGGTGTCCCCGGTGTCTCTCCCTTTGAGCCCTGGGTCTGCTGACTCTGCACGCTCTCCCGGGGCCTTAGGGGTGGCGGCGGCTGGTCTCTTCTGGGGCGCCCTGCCTGGCCCTGGGGTTTGGGGTGGGTCGGCCCTTCCGTCACTCCCTCTGTCTCTTCCCGCTCCGCTTCCCTCCTCCTCCCTCCTCTCCTGCCTGGCTGCTCGTCCTCATGGTGGGGTGGGTGGGATCTCTGTGGCGCTGCGGGGTGAGCGCCCTGCATCCTGGACGTGCCGGCTCCGGGGTGGGCGTGGGGGCTTGTGGCCTTTGCTTCCTGGTGGTGCGGCCTGGTCCCCCCTCCGGGGCAGGGTGCTGCGTGCGGCTGGCCCGTGGTGGGGCTATGGCATTTGCCGGGGCGCTGCGACTTCCGGGGATTGTGGTGCTGGCTGGGCCGGTTGGGTTCGTGTGGGCCCACCTCGGCCTCTTGCCTCCTGGCTCTGGGGGCCCTCTGCATCAGTGGTCAATCAATGATGGTCTTACTACCTGTCTCCCCCGCTCCTCTGTCCTCATGGGCCAGATCCACACCAGATTGCCTCTTACTGTGAACTTCACATACTTCACACCTCACTGTATATAGCTACTCTTAGGCACATATAGGGACAGAACAGTTAGGGCCCCGAGAGCAGGTGGGGGCGGGAACGATGGGCTCCGTGGTGGGGCAGACGGCAGGGCTTTGCGGCCCTGTCTCTTCCCCATCACCCTCTTGCTTGCCTCCCCTGCTCTCCAATTTCTTTTTTTAATGCACCACACACACTCACACCTTGGGGGTAGGTCTGGGATGGCTCACGGATCTTGGGTCAGGGTAGGCTGCAGAGTAGCCATCCTCTGTAGTCCTCTGGCCTGCCCCCTTGACGCCTTGCCCAGCCTCCCCACTTTTAATGCACCACATGACCCTCAGGGTTACACTTATCACGGTGCAGGGATAATGTCTCCAGTCTGGGATCGGGAGACATATTAATAGGGGGGGGGGTTTCACTGATATGGCCTCGCTGGTGGGACCCGGCCCCCTTATGGCTATGGGGCGGCGGGGGTGGACCATCATCCCTGTTGCTGTGGCTGGGGGGGTCCCCAGGGCCTGGGGGTTGTGGCCTGGGGAGGTTCTCCTGCGTGCCCGATGGGTCCCGGCTGGTGCGGTAGCTCTTGGTGGGCTGCGGGGGCTGGATTGGCCGTCCTGGTGGGCGCTGTGGCTGTGGTGTGGGCTGGTGGCATGTGGTGGCTCTGTCCTGGTTGGGTCATCAACAAGATGGCGCTGATTGAGCGGCAGCCAGTTGCAGCAGCTACATGATATTTATAAGAAAAAAAAAGAATCATCTGTATATAATGGTTTTTTTTTTCTGCAATTTTTGCACCGTTTCTTTTTCTTATCTATTCCTGCTCCGCCTTTATACTTTTTCTTTGGAGCTGCTGTAACAGTGAACTTTCCCCACAGTGGGATCAATAAAGTTTATCCTTATCCTTGTCGGGGCACATTGCGGGGTGTGGGGACCTTGGGTGTCCTGTGTGTAACCTGCCTAAAAAGGGGTTGTAGTATCTGATCTGATATGAGTTCTGATAGTTGTTGACCATAAAGTGAACTTTTAATTAACAGATGGTAGTGATTACATTTGGTATGTGTTTCCAGCCCAAGAAACTCTATGCTGTGTTGACCTTGGGGTCCACTGTTAACCTATAGCTGACCTGTGACCCTTAGGAATGTGCAGAAGGGGGGTTTCGTCTGAGGAGTTATCACTCTTTAGTAGGGGTTTAAACCAGATGTTGTAATTCTATCCTTTACCAGAGGGTATAAAAGCAACCTGACTTCTTTGTTCTGCGGGATTTTCATATTGGCTGGGAAACTCTCCACAGGCAGACCATGGTGCCTGTTCAGATGCTGTCCTTTTCAAGTAATAAAACTATATTATAAAAGTAACAGTGTCAATGGACGTTTTCTTCAACATCTACACATCCTTGAGGTTTAAGAGAAACTACGACAAAAAGTGGCGACGAGAATGGGATCAGTTTGTGGTCTCCTTTGAGGTCACCGACAGCTCCAGCGCACTTTTCCACCGCTTCAGAGAAGAAGAAGAGAGAAAGGACCGGTGAGTATGTTTCTCTCACAATGTGGGGTGCTGGTTGGTGCGTGGAAGCTGGGGGTGTTTGGCTGCACTGTAAAGGATCATGTGTGCATATGCAAGGATGTGTTGAAGTTGGGGATAGCGTTCGGTCTAAATTGGGGGTTTATTGCGCATAGATAGAGTTGAGGTAAGAGTTACAAGAAAAAGAGTTTATTGTGTTAAAGAGAGAAAAAGTATAGAGAGAGAGAGTTTAGAAGTGAAGAGAGATGATGCTGCAGCAATAGAGAAGAGAATAGAAGTTGAAGAGAGATAAATGTTGAAGTTGAAGAGGTAAATGTAGAATAGCAGAACTAGGAGCAAGCTAAATAACCATGCAAGATTAATGAGACAGGCCTGAATCTTGTTAAGGGTAAGACGTGTAAATTAGAAGCTTTAAGTGAAAGTTGGCTTTTGAGTAGTTGAATTGGCATTTAGAAACAAAAGAGGACAGAGTGGATTTTACCTGTGGGGCCCAGAGGTCAATTGGCAAAGCGAAAATATAGAGAGGAAGAGATGAAATGAAGAGAGACTAAGTGAAGAAGAGAGAAAAGAGGCCTGAAGAAATAGAGTTTGAGAAGAAGAGGAATGAGGATGACAAGGGAAGCCGCAGATTTGGACAAAGCCCTCTGGGAGGCAGGTAGCACTGGCCACAAACCCTGTTATGTGAATAGCCTACATGTAACAGGTCAGTTCATAGAACTGGGGATATAATGATTATATTCAATCGTAAATAAGTTCCCTCTCAAGTTCCCACCGAAAGACGTCACGGTGTCCGAAGCAGCTTCTCGATTGGATGATTTATATCCCAGAATGGTAGCATAAATTTAGATGATAGAGAGAGAGTTGAAGGAGTGGCTTAAGCATGCTTTAGGATATGTATGAATGTTGACTGCGCTTGTGAGTCTGGGTCTGGGTCTGGCCGTCCCAGCCCCTCCTCCCTGCTCTGTCTGTGTCTGTCTCTCTGTGTGTGTGTGTGGGAGATCTCTGACATGGGGCAGGTCCCTGTGCTGTTTGTTGGGGAGAAATTTGGCCAAAATTAAACAGATAATGAATACATAGATGAATATAGGGGATATTTCTGATTGTCGACTTTTATGGCTGATATATAGATATATATGTATAGAATAGACTTCTTATTAAGTAGATAGGTTTATAGAGAGAGGTTGTTGCCTCCTCAGTGTTGAATACCTATGATCCCTTCTGCAGGGGGGCGTTTATGAGTTTGCTGAATTCGTATGAGCCTTATGAGAGGACTATTGTGAATCGATAATACATCTGAGCCTTATAGTGGATGTGTATACATCTGATGAATATAAGGGAGCCTTTGCTGAGTCTGAGGAGAAGTAGAGACTCTTGAGGGAATTTATTAGTTGGGGGACAATTAAATGATCTAAATGTTGATGGAGAGATGAGTGCAAATTGCAATGAGTGGTTTTTTGGGTGATGTGTAAGGTGATCTTATGACATTAACCCTTTGTTTTGTTTTTCCAATGTTCGACTGTGATGTGTGAGAATTGTGGAGGAGACTGAGGAGATGGAATGCGTCTGAATCCGATCCTTCAAGAGGACAGATGAGAGGACAGCTGATGGTGCTCTACATGAGCTGAAGCTTTGCGGATGACAACGTGTGGCTCTGGTGTCTGACGTCATCAAGGCTAGTGTGATTTTATCCACAAACTGTTTTTGATGTTATTTTGCTTATGCACACACCTATTTATTGCTGATATTGGGCACACATATTTAGTCTGTTCACATATCGGCCCACAGTGTTTCCTTTAGTTTGGGGTCAATGAAGCACATCTGTGTATACATACAGGGGATGTTTCAGTTATTGGGGAGGAAGCTTGGCAACAGACTGACCATCTGAAGCATTTAATTGATTAGTAGATCATTAGTGATTGAGAGGATTGTTGAACATTTGTAGAGAGGTTGATTTGGCTTGAAGGCTGTTCAGTGCATGATGTCAAAGATGGAGCGTGAAGTTAGGAGAGTGATTACGCCTGTTGATGTAGTCCAAAAGAACAATCCGCTTGTTGAAGGTATTGCAGAGATGTCGTGGAAGTGGAGCAAGCGATGGCCTGATATCGACCGACCTTGGCCAGTAGAGGGGACTCTCAATCCTGATGTGATAGAGACGATGCAGGTGCTGGTGTCCACCCATAAAGCAGGCCAGAAGAAAGGACAGAGACGCATGGAGAAGAGACAGATGGAGCTGGGTATGCTGAAGTTGTTTGAAAATGAAGGACAGAAGTTGTTGAAGGCTGTGAAGGAAAGGAGAGAGCAGAATGTCAAGGACGCAGAGCAGCTAGTGGAGAAGATTGATGCACCTTTCTCACATGTGGCTTCAATGAAGAAGCCCCCACCTAAGGAGAAGGAGGTGAAGTTTGCTGATGTTTATCCTCAGCTCCCAGTGCTTGGAAAGGGGGGTGACTGTTGCATCAGAGATGAGGCTGTTGGAGGATATGATCCAGTAGTGAGAAGGATTTTGGCTAAAGCAGAGAAGAGAGGTGATGAGAGAGTGCAGAGAGGAGGTCTAGGAGAGAAGGAGACTGATGAGAGTGAGGATGGAGACAGTGATGGAGATTCTGAGAGTGAGAGACAGTGGGCTTTAAGAGAAGTTGAGAGTAGGAGAGGAAAGGTGTCAGATAAGATGTGTCCAGTGGTTGTTAGAGGCCAGAATCTGGAATACAAGCCTTGGCAGAATACTGATATGTCAGATATACTTGAGAAGTAGAACAGGCGGGTCTTAACAGATATGTGGCAACTGCGGTGAATGATGCAGATCTCTTTGCTGCAAGTAGAGGGAGGATGTGGAGAGCGTTGAGAGATACGTTCCCAACAAATATACATCCTGATAATATTTTGGTTGAGCCACTGGGTCCAGAGGAGAATCCGAGGGCCTATGTGTCCAGGGCTCATCAGATGTGGAGAACTGTCACAGGAAATGATCCAGATGTGAACCAGATGGAGAAGTTGATTCTGCGAAGTAAAATACAGAGGGGGTTGCCCCTATCAGTGAGGAGTAGATTGGCAGAAGTGGTTTCTCTGGGGAGCATGATGAGAGCTGCCTACACTGATCATGTGGCTCATCTGGTGGAGCTACACAGGAAGAAGGAGCATGCCCAGAAACAGCAGGACGAGGAGATGCTTAGGAAACTACATCAGATGCAGCTGGTAGAATCTAGGAGAGAGGTTTGTAGTGAGTAGTTGTTATAGAAGTGAGTCTGACTCCTGAGAGCAACATATATCTACATCCAGTGAAACAGCCAGAGGATTCTTATTGTATGATATATGATTTGAGTATATAGTGCCTGATTTTGTAGTAGATTTTTCAGTATTCCACTAAGTGTAGAGACAATTACATAGTTCTCATATTTGTAATACATATTGGAAGATGACTTGGATACAGTTTTCCCTGCTGACGTCTGACGTTACGGTGAGCGTATTGCGTCACTTCCTGTTGTAGCGCTGTGTTGTGTTCTGTGACTGTTGTAGCTTATCCACTCCATCTAATTTGATATTCATTAAATCTGTGTGTAGCGGTAATATTTGAATCGTAACATACACTCGTTTTCTTCACGCACCCTCTCAGTAGTTAATTCTAAGTTAATCTGTTATCTCTGTCCGCTAGCCTAGCACTTAGCAGTTAGCATGGCTTCTCCCTCTTCCTCTCCTCTTTCCTGCTCAGTGTGTCACATGTTTAGTTACTCCTCTGCCTCCTTTAGTGATAACGATACCTGTAATAAATGCAGTCTGTTTGTAGCTTTGGAGGCGAGGCTCTCTGAATTGGAAGCGCGGCTCCGCACCATGGAAAACACTCCGCTAGCTGTTAGCCAGGCTCCCTTAGCCGGTGCGGACCGCAATAATATAGCTGCTAGTGTAGCTTCTGCTAGCCGTCCCCTAGCAGCTCCCGAGCAGCCGGGAAGTCAGGGTAGCTGGGTGACAGTTCGTAGGAAACGTAGTCCTAAGCTCAAGCCCGCTGTCCCGGCACACCACAAACCGCTTCACGTTTCTAATCGTTTTTCCCCACTCAATGACACACTCGCTGAGAAACCAACTCTGATCATTGGCAGCTCCGTAGTCAGAAACGTGAAGCTAGCGACACCAGCGACCATAGTAAAATGCCTCCCAGGAGCCAGAGCGGGCGACATAGAAGCAAATTTGAAACTGCTGGCTAAAGATAATCGTAAATACAGTAAGATTGTTATTCATGTCGGCGGTAATGACACCCGGTTACGCCAATCGGAGGTCACCAAAGTTAGTGTGGCATCGGTGTGTAACTTTGCCAAAACCATGTCGGACTCCGTAGTTTTCTCTGGACCCCTGCCTGATCTGACAAGCGATGATATGTTTAGCCGTATGGCATCGTTTCGCCGCTGGTCGTCTACGTGCTGTACTGCAAACGACGTTGGCTTTATAGACAATTGGAGCTCTTTCTGGGGAAAACCTGGTCTGATTAGGAGAGATGGCATCCATCCCACTTTGGCTGGTGCAGCTCTCATTTCTAGAAATATGGCTGATTTTATTAGAACTCCTAAAGCATGACAACCCAGAGTTCAGACCAGGATGCAGAGTTGTAGTCTTCCACACCTCTCTGCAGTTTCCTCTCAGCTGTCACCCTCCAGTAATTCAGTTAGCTTTATTGAGACTGTGTCTGTCCCCCGACCACCAAAATTCAATAAATTAAGCAAATCAAAAATAAACAAAAGACATAGTAACCATAAAAATCGAATAAAAAGAAACAGGACAATTAAATGTGGTCTGTTAAATATTAGATCTCTCTCGTCTAAATCTCTGTTAGTAAATGATTTGATAACTGATAACCAGATTGATTTGTTCTGTTTGACTGAAACCTGGTTGCAGCAGGAAGAATATGTTAGTCTAAATGAATCAACTCCTACTAGTCATACTAACTGTCATGTTCC
Source organism: Amphiprion ocellaris (assembly GCF_022539595.1). Lineage (NCBI taxonomy): Eukaryota > Metazoa > Chordata > Actinopteri > Pomacentridae > Amphiprion > Amphiprion ocellaris. The sequence goes on along the minus strand of NC_072770.1, from coordinate 7,726,631 downwards.
TCGAATCACGGGCCGAGGAGGAGGAGTGGCAGCAATTTACCTCTCTAGCTTAAAAATGAACCAGAGACCTAAACCTAGTTACAGTTCATTTGAAAATCTTACTCTCAGTCCCTCTCATCCAGATTTAAAAGCTCAGAAACCAGTTTTATTTGCTGTTGTATATCGTCCTCCTGCTCCTTACTCTGAGTTTTTATCTCAATTCTCAGACTTTTTATCTGATTTAGTGCTCAGCTCAGATAAATTCATTATTGTGGGTGACTTCAACATTCATGTTGACGTGGACAGTGACAGCCTTACAACTGCTTTTAATTCAATATTAGACTCAATTGGGTTTTCTCAACATGTAAATAAACCAACTCATAGTTTTAATCATACCCTTGACCTCGTTCTGACTTATGGCATAGAAATCAAACAGTTAACAGTATTTCCCCGGAACCCTCTTCTTTCTGACCATTTTATGATAACATTTCAATTTACAACAATAGATTGTATAGGAGTTAAGAATAAATATCATTACAGTAGATGTCTGTCTCACAATTCGGTGACTAAATTTAAGGAAATAATACCCTCTCTATTTAGTCCAGCACCACTTACTGATATAATGGAAGAGAAATATTATAATTTTACCCCCACAGAAGTGGATTATATTGTTAATAATGCTGCAGCCTCACTGCGTACAACACTTGATAGTGTTGCACCTGTAAAAAAGAAAGTTCTATCTCAGAGAGGACCTGCTCCTTGGTATAATTCCCAGCTGCGGACTTTAAAGCAGGCGTCCCGAAAGCTGGAAAGGAAGTGGTACTCCACTAATTTAGAGGAAGTTTATGTAGCTTGGAAAAATAGTCTAGTAATTTATAAAAAAGCTCTTCGTAATGCCAGGACAACATATTATTCATCTTTAATAGAGGAAAACAAGAACAACCCCAGGTTTCTCTTCAGCACTGTAGCCAGGCTGACAAAGAGTCAGAGCTCTGTTGAACCTTGTATTCCTTTAGCTTTGAGCAGTAACAACTTCATGAGCTTCTTTACAAATAAAATTATTACGATTAGAGAAAAAATTACTCTGGCCCTTCCTACAAATGTCACAGATGTATCATCGAGTACAGATACTTTAGAATTGGCTGTAAGACCAGATGGATATTTAGAATTTTTCACCCCCATACATCTCTCTGAACTCATTTCAATAGTTTCTACATCCAAACCATCAACATGTCTTTTAGATCCTATCCCAACTAGACTGTTCAAGGAGGCTTTACCTTTAAATAATTCCTCAATGTTAGATCTGATTAATCTCTCTCTAGTAACAGGTTATGTACCACAGGCTTTTAAGGTTGCTGTAATCAAACCTTTACTTAAAAAGCCCACTCTAGATCCAGATGTTTTAGCCAACTATAGACCAATTTCCAACCTCCCATTTCTCTCCAAAATTCTGGAAAGAACAGTTGCAAATCAATTATGTGAACATTTACAAAGGAGTAGCTTGTTTGTAGAGTTTCAGTCAGCCTTCAGAGTGCATCATAGCACAGAAACAGCTCTGGTGAAAGTTACTAATGACCTTCTCATAGCGTCAGATAATGGACTGGTCTCTATACTTATTTTATTGGACCTTAGTGCAGCATTCGATACAATCGACCACAAACTTTTATTACAGCGACTAGAACATTGTATTGGCATTAAAGGGACAGCACTGGACTGGTTTAAATCCTACTTATCAGACAGGTTCCAGTTTGTGCATGTCAACAATGACTCTTCTGAGCATACTAGGGTTAATCATGGAGTTCTTCAGGGTTCTGTCTTAGGACCAATACTGTTCACATTATACATGCTTCCCTTAGGCAACATTATTAGGAAGCACTGTATTAATTTCCATTGTTATGCTGACGACACTCAATTGTATTTATCTATGAAGCCAAATGAAACTAATCAGCTAGCTAGACTGCAAGATTGTCTTAAGGACATAAAGACCTGGATGACCTATAATTTCTTACTACTAAATTCAGACAAGACTGAAGTCATTGTATTTGGCCCCAAACATCTTAGAGAATTGCTTTCAAAGCATATAGTTACACTGGATGGTATTACATTGGCCTCCAGTACTACTGTGAGGAACCTCTGTGTTGTCTTTGACCAGGACATGTCCTTTAACTCGCACATAAAACAAATCTGTAGGACTTCCTTTTTCCACCTGAGAAATATTGTGAAAATCAGGAACATCCTGTCTCAGAGTGATGCAGAAAAACTAGTCCATGCATTTGTTACTTCTAGGCTTGACTACTGTAATTCCTTATTATCAGGTTGTCCCAATAGCTCTCTGAAACATCTACAGCTGATCCAAAACGCTGCAGCCAGAGTACTGACGGGAGTTAGCAAGAGAGATCATATTTCTCCTATACTGGTTTCTCTTCATTGGCTTCCTGTTAAATCTAGAATAGAATTCAAAATCCTTCTTCTGACATATAAAGCTCTTAACAACCAATCTCCATCATATCTTAAAGACCTGATAGTACCATATTATCCTAGCAGAACTCTTCGCTCTCAGACTGCAGGCTTACTTGTTCCTAGAATCTCTAAAAGTAGAATGGGAGGCAGAGCCTTCAGTTATCAGGCACCTCTCCTGTGGAACCAGCTCCCAGTTTGGTTTCGGGAGGCGGACACCCTCTCTATTTTTAAGACCAGGCTTAAAACCTTCCTTTTCGACAAAGCTTATAGTTAGGGCTGACTGGGGGACCCTGACGGGGTGAGCTGGTGTTTTCATTTGCAAAACTGACTTCCCCTCTTGACGTCCCTTTAGTTTGCCCCTAGTTATGCTGCTATAGGCCTCGGCTGCTGGGGGACCTCTCTTGATGCACTGAGCCCTTCTCTAACTACCTATGTATTTACTATATATACCATTATTGCATTACATTCACTCTGTTTCTTTCTGTGTCCTTTCTCCGAGTGTCCCTGGTCCCAGAGCTGGATGCTGGATGCTTCAGATGTGTGGCTGTGTTTTATGGTCCTTGTGTCCCACCCCCCCACCTCTCTATCTCTACCCCTCTATCTGTATCCCTCTATCTCTACCTCTACCCCTCTATCTCTACCTTTCTACCTCTTCTGTCCCTCTCAACCCGCCCGGCCAGCAGGCAGATGGGTCCCCCCACATTAGAGCCCTGTTAAAAGGGTGTTTTCCTTGCCACTGTCGCCTTTTGGCTTGCTCGGGGGGTCAGGCATATGGGTTCTGTAAAGCGTCTCGAGACAATTTGACTGTAATTGGCACTATATAAATAAAATTGAATTGAATTGAATACTCAGTCTGTTGCTAAGTTGTTGCTAAGTTTTTGTTAAGTTGGTTGTTAAGTTTGGTGTTGGGGTGTCACTTACAATAGAGATGTCCAAACCTTAAGGGGGTTTAGTTTGATCCAAGGGGGGACTTCAAGATGTCCTATGTATGATGTTGTTGGTTGCAAGATACTGGTGGATGATTTGTTTCTTCCCAGAACACTAAGGGGAGAGAGTGGCTGTGGTGCAGAGATTCCTGCAGCCGAGTGGACTCAGATTCTCACATGTGGACATTGGAATGGACAATGAGAAAGGAGGGAGAATCCTGAATGAGGACATTGCAGTGGCATACTACGACATCAGCAGATGCTGAAGAGCGACAGTTTGATATACTGATGTGTTCTTATGTATGCTTACAGGATTGGATGCTGTTTATCACGTATGATCTGTTTTATTATTAGAGGTTTACTCTTGCTTACATTTTCCTACATAGGGGGATATTTGAATTGTGATAACACTAGTATGTTTAGTTTTGGGGGTTTCTATAACTCTATGATGGATGTGAGCTGTTTATGATAAGGGGATGTTTTCTCCTAGGAGGTGAGTACATTGGGATCTCAGGTGTTTTGTTTTTTTCGATTGTTTAGGGACAGTGATGTTAGGCAGGAGAAGGTGCACTGAAGGGTACGATGGGTCGACCAGCCTGACTTTGGACACTTTTTGAGTTTTATTTCTGTGATTCCCAAATGTATTTACTTCTTCTTATTTCACAGAATCCTTTGAACCTCTTCTGATTGGCTTGGAGTACCATATGTGGTCGCCTAGGTAGAGGGACCGTGGGAGAATTTTCCTGTCTTGATTGTTTGATGGATAAGTTGGGAAAGATAGCTGCCAGGCAGGTTTTTCGCTCTCACACTCCATAAATTTACTATGTTGCTGAGCTTGTGCCATGATTAGCATGGACAGACGAAATGTCATAAACATTCTGTGTGTGACTCTTATGTACTCAATATTACGATAATTAGCGAGACAAATGTCTCGAAGGGGGGATGATGTAGTATCTGATCTGATATGAGTTCTGATAGTTGTTGACCATAAAGTGAACTTTTAACTAACAGATGGTAGTGATTACATTTGGTATGTGTTTCCAGCCCAAGAAACTCTATGCTGTGTTGACCTTGGGGTCCACTGTTAACCTATAGCTGACCTGTGACCCTTAGGAATGTGCAGAAGGGGGGTTTCGTCTGAGGAGTTATCACTCTTTAGTAGGGGTTTAAACCAGATGTTGTAATTCTATCCTTTACCAGAGGGTATAAAAGCAACCTGACTTCTTTGTTCTGCGGGATTTTCATATTGGCTGGGAAACTCTCCACAGGCAGACCATGGTGCCTGTTCAGATGCTGTCCTTTTCAAGTAATAAAACTATATTATAAAAGTAACAGTGTCAATGGACGTTTTCTTCAACATCTACACATCCTTGAGGTTTAAGAGAAACTACGACAGGGTTAACTAATAATCTTTATTCATTTCAATTATTATTTGTCCGTTTTGCATTTTTGAGTCATTTGTATTTTTATTTTGAAAACAGGAAGTTTATTTTGTATAGAAACCGGAAGTAGTGCTCTGTAATGCTCACTCTCGCCTCTTGAGTTAATACGTCTGGAGCACAGGCTTCTGTTTTCTCCCGTGTGGGTGTTAAACGAGGGGAAAAAGGTATGCAAACCTGGTTCTTTTTCTTTGACACTTCAAATTTATTTGTCAATGATGTAAACCTGTGTAATTTCATTTTAGAAGTCCGAGGACCGATAAGGAAGCATTGTGTTGCCCAGGTTTTTCTGGTAGAAACCCCCTTCCTTGGTAAGCTAGCTCTGAAAAGTTCTCTGTGATTGTGTGTGTGGAAAACACCACGAGGTGAATGACGCTAGGCTTTTGCACATTTTATGTTGTTTCTGGTGAATGTATTTCATGTAAAAGGAATTTATTTTGTGGTTTAAAAAGAGAATTCATACAGATTTTGCATATTTCACTAAAATAGGCACTTTGTGAAACTTTTACACTGTTAGGTGCATGGTCATTTTCTTTTGTGATTAACTCACAGTGAAGTTCATTTTAAGTAAATTAACGGTTAAAAGCAGCAAAGCTGTGATACACGTCAATGTTGTCATTTTAAAAACTATTTCATTTATTTTCATTTTAAATGAAAAAGTTAAATGTTAAAAAGAGATACTACATGCTGAAAAAGTGAGTTATATGTATTACCTTAAAGGTAATGTGTCTTTCATAAATTAGTGAGTTCATAAGTAAAATGTGGTCACATTATTAAAAATCACTGTAATTACTAAAGGTTAAAATGCTATATTTTGACTGTTTTGAATTGGTTAATGGGAAAATAATAATTGTTACGTTTTTGTAAACAATACTACTTCATTTTCCTAACTGAAATGAAAGTTGTAATGTTGTACAACACCTGGAAACCTATTTAGATTATTTTGCTCATATTATCCTGGACTATAAACCTGTTCTTCATACAGGTCAGGTCTTTTTGTGATGCAAGAAAGAATTGAGAAACACCAGTCCTTCCACAAGGCGGACTGGCGATCCATTTGAGGGCGAGCCTCCCATGACGAACTGTGGAAGTCTACCACACCTCTTTACAAGTGGATCTGGTGGTAGGATCGTGCAAAGATACTCTTCCTGGATACTTACTCATGACTTTTGACTATTCCCCCTGACTTTTGACTTGAACAAATCTTGGATCAGCAAAGATCAATACTCATAAGGAACACTTTTGAAAAAGACAATTTATTTCATTTTTTTTTTTTGTTATTGGGCCCATAGTTCTGTGCACAGTATTTTTGTACACTGTTAAAATTATTTTGCAAAACTAAAGTTACAATTTTACCACTTTAAATCTGTGTTGCTTTATTACTTAAACTCAAAGCTCCTTACGAACCTAGTAGCGACGTGTATATACCCTGAAGTGGGTTACATGTGCTCTCCTGGGGCCTGGTGCAGGGGAGTATGTGGGTGCCTCCCTATCGGCATCGCCCCACCACACTGTCCATTTTTGCCCTCTGGACTCGCATCGGGGCCCGGCTCCGATTTCCTCTGGCCAGCTCCCGGTGGCGGCCTGCTTTGTGCTGGGCTGGTTGCCATCCCTTCGGTGGGCCGCTCGGCCCCTGTGTCTGGTCGGGTGGGGTGGGGGGTTCTGGTGGGGGCTGGGGTGGGCGGGGTTTGGGTGGTGGTGGGGTCCTCGTGCCCCGGGCCGCCTGGGTCGGTCTTGGCGTGCTGGGGGTGTCGGTAGCTGCTTCCTCTTGTTCTCTGGGTCCTCGTGGTTCATGGTAGCCCCGGTGGCTCTCTGGGGGTGCCGCCCTGTGGCTCCTGCGACCCGGGGGGGTAGGGGTGCCCTGTTGGCTTGGCCCTGCCTTGCCGTGATTGCTGTTCTGGGCTTCGGGGTCCTTCACACTTGCATGTTTGTTCAGCTCTCGCCAGCTCCTGTCGAGTCCCATTGACAGCGAATGATGGGACCCGCCAGAATGTGCTGAAACTCTCCAGAGTCTCTATACTAAACTCATTCTCTTTTTCACTAGTATCCTCTTCCGGCCTATTCTATTCTATACTATCAAAACATCCACAGTTATGGTGTTCAATACCGTTTGTTTAATTATTTATTTATTGAATCTCTTTTTTGTTGTTGTTGTGTTGTTTTTTTCTGTTTTATTGATGGGCAGTTAGTAGTTGGGAATAACACACCACCTCACACTCTTTAATTGTAATAGCACCGCCTGTTAGTTTCTATCCCTGTTCGTCCTGTTTTGTCCTGCCCAGTCTTTGTTTCCCCTGCACATCACAGAGATGTAGTACTGCCCTCCCTGGCTCATAATAAATAAAGAATGTCTGCTTAGCTTTCAGGGATGGCTGGTGATGGTCACACACATGCACTAAATATTAAAATATTTGGCTGCAAGACTAAAATATGCATCAATATCATATAATGTTGACACCCCTTTTGTGGAGTTGCACAATGAGAATAAATGCAGACAAAAAAAAAAAATTATAAAAAACCACAGGGTTTCAATAGGGTCTTCGCACCTTTGATGCTCGGACCCTAATAATAAACCATAGGGTTTCAATAGGATCTTCGCACCTTTGGTGCTCGAACTCTAATAATAAACCACAGGGTTTCAATAGGGTCTTCGCACCTTTGGTGCTCGGACCCTAGTAATAAATAATTCCATGCATTTCAATAGGGTCTTTGCACCATTCGGTGCTCGGACCCTAATAATAAACCATAGGGTTTCAATAGGGTCTTCGCAACTTTGGTGCTCGGACCCTAATAATAATAAATAATTCCTTGCATTCCAATAGAGTCTTCGCACCTTTGGTGCTCGGACCCTAATAATTCCTTGCATTTCAATAGGGTCTTCGCACCATTTGGTGCTCGGACCCTAACAAGAAACCCATGCATTTCAATAGGGTTTTCGCACCTTTGGTGCTCGGACCCTAATAATTCCTTGCATTTCAGTAGGGTCTTCGCACCATTCGGTGCTCGGACCCTAATAAGAAGGAGAAGAGTGTCACAGTCACAGCCAGAGGCTGTGATTAAGCGGCAGTGCTCTCTCCTTCTCTGGCCCTGGCTCTCTCTCTCTCTCTCTCTCTCTCTCTGTCTCTCTCTCTGTCTCTCTCTGTCTCTCTAGATGTGTGGCAGAGGCTGGCAGCAGGTGTGGTGGATTCCAATCAGCTGATTGAGTGCAGATGGGAGTCGTCTAATCAAGCAGGCTGGCTTCCCTTTAAAACCTGATGCGACTCGTCTCTTGGTGCCAGACTATCTCCTTACTAAAGGTTAGTGTTGCGACCTGAACAGTGTGAGCCATTCTTTTCCTAGTGCTTGCATTAATCCTATTCTCTGTGTTTAGTGCTGACTCCTGCCTGTTTCTGTTGTCATTTCCTGGCTGTTGAACTCACCACCTGGCCGAGGCTTCCTGGCTTCCACCAGACCTTTGGATTCTCCAGGGATTCTCTGAAGGCAGAGGAGAACTCTGGCTGCTGCCACGCCGTAGAAAAACTTGCCATGCCACCAAGGACGCCATTCTGTCAGAGTCAGTTAAGTTCTTGCCCTAGCTTCACCAGATAATAGAGTTTATCTGTTCATGTTTATTCTGCTAAGGATATTTGGGTTCTGTAGTCTGGGATTTTTGCAGTCTAGGATAATTTAGTTATTTTGGTTTCTGTTTAATTTGTTATCCTGCCTTGGTGTTGCCATACGTGGGTTGACCTTTTGTTTAGTTATTTTGTGTACTTAGTCCGCTACCCCTCTAGGGGGTATCTAGTTCTGCTACGCCTTCGGTGTTACTCGTTCCATTTCCTGTTGTAGTTCGTATTTGTTCTGGCTTATTCTGTAAATCTTGTTAAATTGTTCACTCATTTGCCTTCTTATTTCCTGCATTTGAGCCTTAAAATAAGTTTTATTTTGCTGTTTAGTATTTATAAAATTCCTCACATTTGGTTCAGAATTATCATTCTTCAGAGCAAACATCAGAAACTCTGCTCAGTGTCATTGGTTGATAACCAGCTTCATGTGATTGAAGTCAGACAGTGAAAATATATCCTGGATATGTTAAACTGGCTTCATAGTTGCTAGTTTAACTTCTGTTCTGTTTTTCTGATGAGTTTGTTTTATTGGTTTTGTGGTGTTGCCTCTGCTGTTTGCATGTTAACATACAGAATAACACACTAAAATGGAAAGACTTTGGTCACTTTTTCTCCTAAATTGGCTTGTTTTCTTCAGAGTGGTGTAATAAATCCTGATTACAAACAGGTGTTGAGTTTAAATTCTGGACATCGGCTAATTGCAGAAGCAATGCTGAATCTAACACACATAAATCTCACATTAATGATCACACTGGGATTTAACTGCTCTGCTTCACACAAACGTCTGAGGTGCGTTGATGTGTGTCTGCTGCTCCCCTCCCCAACTCTAACCGGGTCGACAGTCCGATTGGAAATCCATGGAAATCCAAAGCCTTTCCCCCACAGCTGCTGCTCATCGACTATCTGTCAGAGGGAGGAGAGAGGGAGAGGACAAACAGGAAGCAGAATGAAAATGAATAAGATGACAAAGAAAAAGAAGATGATGAAGACTAAGAAAATACAGAAAGAACAAGATGATGAAGAAAAGTTCTCAAAGACTGAGAGGAGGTTAAAGTCTGAAGCTTTCTGTCTGCACTTTTACTTTCATCTAATTGAAAGCTCCCTCGTGGTTAAAATCCATCTTTACTACTCCCTGGAGTTGGTATAAACCTGGAGATGTACAATAAAAGCTATTAAGTAGTGGTGGGACACGATTAAAAAAATTAATCTAATTACAGGCTTTGTAATTAATCGCAATATTTGCAGATTTGTCAAATAGCAATATTTGACACAATAAGTGAAGTTTTTCAATTCAAATAAAATTGTGGTTGACAGTTGAGTCAATGAATAGACATATACGTGTTTATAATTTAAAATTTATTTTAAAAAAGGAAAATGGGACATATAGAAAAAAGTGATTTTGATGACTTAAAGCCTGAATTTAGTTGTTTTTTTCCACTGTATGGCACATAAAATCAGCATAAGTAGTTCAAGGAGCTTCAGAAATTTGAAAATCCTGAGATTCATTCTGTTTTCATCTTTTCTGGGTCTGATAAATGATGTAGTTTTGATGGTTCTTTTTTTAATAGGAATATAAATTTTTATGTATGTAATTTTTTTTATAAACAAAAATGTTATTAAGAGATATTTTTGTTTAGGTTATTCCTCTTCCAAGGAGGCAGAGCCTCCACGGAGTAAAAACTTAAACCTCAAAAATGTTTCATTTCTGTTTATCTGCATTTTTCATCTGTCTGCTACATTCACAGATTACTGCAAATCTAAGTGCAATTATAGTGATTTTATTCAACATTTTAAGACTCTCTGTAAACTCGAGCACTGTCTAGAAAAGTGGCCTATTATGGGATGGCTACACCGTTAGCCATTAGCAGGACTCGTAGCTAACGTTAGCTCTGGTGCTAACAGCAACATGTTTTACATTGAGGTGATGCCGTCGGCTTGAAGTGACACAGTGATCAGAAAACTCTTTGTTGTACAATTTACACACAACCAGGCTTTTATCCAAGCTGCCATCGGTAAGATTTTTAAAAGAAAACTTTCTGCCCAACAAGCTCAATCTCGTCTTCCTTCACTGTTCACCAGTGCCTGACTTCACTCAGTGCTTCCTGTGCTTCTTCTTCATGGCTACAGACTTTAGGTTCATTAGCGCCACCTACTGGGCTGGAATGTTCATCAGAGTTGTGTGCCAGAAATGAGGGAACTGAGGAGGGTGCAATTAATTGCGTTATTTTTAACGCGTTATTTTTGCTGTAATTAATCGAAATTAACGCGTTAAAGTCCCAGCCCCACTATTAAGATATGAAGACTTTCCTCTAACCCTCCACTACTACTCGAACCCTCCAGCTTTACAGATTTGTTTGTCAGATTAGAAATAGTTTGTATAAAATGCAGATTTTTTAAAAAAAATATAAGAAAACTAGATAGAACCACGAACTAAACTCACCAAATGTCCTGCTGTGGGCTGTAAGAGTGAACACAAGAGTCTTCATGCACTGACAGCATCTGGGGAACTGAATACCCAGTGGATTATTATTGATGCTAACGTCCCTAGCTTGTTGTGGCTAACATTAACTTCAAAGGTCAGACCTCTGTAAAACTTTAATTTAAATCAGTAAACAAGGAGTGGGAGTATTACTGTGTTTTCATGTCTGTTCAGTTCAACCTAAACTCCGTTGCTGTTAGCATCTGTTAGCTTCTCTCCTGCTCTCTGTGCTCACATGAACTGCATTTGAATACAACTGAATTCACAATAAAGCTGTTCTTATTCCCAGATTATTCAGTTTTTGTTGTCAGACAGCAGAACGATGATGAAATAATGACTAAAATATGGCTCATTCAGTCGACAGGTTAATGGCTCATTCAGTCGACACGTTAACCAGCAGTCACTTCATTTACAAGCTAAAATACTCTGTTGTCTGACAAACCCACCAAACAGGAGATATTTCCATGTAAATAAAATGATCCTCAGATAAAACGTCCTGCTCTCACCAACTCATTCATCTGTCAGTCACAGACAATGAGAGAGTCTTCTTCCTGAAGGGGGTGGGGCCAGCAGCAGGCCAGCAGCATTTAAAGCTATGGACACAAACAGAATGTTTAGAACTAAAACCAGGAGTCATACAGTCATGGAGAAATAACCATCTTTGTGTTGTTTGGGGCTGAAACTCTGAAAAACACAATCAGAAGACATGAGAGACTTTTATTAACCTTCTGAAAAGCTGAACAATAAGGGTCAAACTGGACAGGACAGTCAAATTCCCATAAACCTCAGCATCGTTACATCCTGAAACAGAATTATTTTCTTGACACGTTTCAAAATCATGTACACAAAAATCAGGAGACACTTGTATTTATTTTCCTTAAAGGACAAATGTTGTTGTATTTTGAGGCCTTGTTGATTAATCCACACTTCTGATCTTACTCTAAACGAAGAGATGGATCATGGATGGAAAGATTATAAATGATAGATGGAGGGTTAACAGCTCAGTGGGTGGATAAATTGATTTATAGATTAATGAATGGATGGAATAATGGATTCATAATGGATAGAAGGAGGGATGATAAATACATAAGAGAACAAATGGATTGATAGCTGAATACATTAAGCAGAGGTAATTACACAGTCATTACCGTTCAAGCATTTGGGGTCACTTAGAAATGTCCTTATTTTTGAAAGAAAAGCTTTTTTTGTCATGAAGATAACATTAAATGAATCATAAATCCAGCGTAGACATTGTTCATGTGGTAAAGCTGGAAACGGCTGATTTTTAATGGAATATCTTCATAGGGGTACAGAGGAACATTTCCAGCAACCATCACTCCTGTGTTCTAATGCTACATTGTGTTAGCTAATGCTGTTGAAAGGCTCATTGATGATTAGAAAACCCTTGTGCAATTATGTTAGCACATGAATAAAAGTGTGAGTTTTCATGGAAAACATGAAATTTTCTGGGTGACCCCAAATTTTTGAATGGTCTTGTAAATAGATACAGGACTAATGAATGGTGATTTCAACAAAAACATCAGGCTCTTGTAATAATTTTTATTATGTGACACCAAAAGTAGAGAATGCCCTTTGGATGCCCTTGAATTTATGAAGAACTCAATGATAGTAAAATATAGAGGTCGACCGATATATCAGCCGGCCAATATTTGGGCCGATATATGGACTTTTTTCAATATCGGCCATCGGCCGATATTTACAAATAAAAAGCCGATTTGTGATCAGGCACCCGTATGGCCAGCTGCCGCGACCGCTTTTCCCTTAGAAGGACCCCCGGCACTCAGAGAGCGGAGCATGAGCGGAGCGAGTGAGCCAGGCAACAACAAGCCTCGCTCCACACTTTTAGGTTACTTTTTAATTGTATTTTTTGTAAACTTTAAGTATTTTTTTTTATGTTATTGTACTTTTTCACTTTTTGTGTTCAATAAATGTTAGAGTTCTACTAGTGTATTTAATTTGTAATATATACATGTATATACTTTTAGTGTTTAAATTGCCTTTTGTAATCGATGTGCTTTAAAAAAAAAAAAAAAAAGGATGTCGGCCTTAAAAATGGGCTTCTACAATCGGCTGAAAATTTTTTTAAAAATCTGTATCGGCATCGGCCTTTGAAAATCCCATATCGGTCGACCTCTAGTAAAATATGTTCAAAACTTTCCAAAGTTGTATATTTTATTGTCCAGCCAACCAGTAAAAAGATCCAAACACCGGCATCAAAGCTCAGGGAAAATCAATGCACTTATTCATGAAAAGTTTTTAAAAGTTTTTTTCAGTTGGTGGATGAACACATAACTCTGCACAAAGTGAGACGGGACGGTGAAGACGGTACGAGCTGCCCGGTGACAGAAGATAAAGAGGGAATCGAAATGTCAAATGTTAATGAGATTAGAGGAGGCAGAAGAAGAATTGAAAAGAGGAGGTGAAGCAGCAGAACAGGAGGGAGCTCAGATACCCTCTGATGTATCCCAACTAGCATATCTGAGCTTTAATGATTCTCCCTGTATGAAGGAAAGAGAGACTAAAGGGAGATCAAGAGAGCTGAGGGGGTGAGGAGGAGGCAGTGAAACAGCATGAGGAAAGCCAGAAGGGGCCTTCCAGACATTCTGTACGCCACCATTTCTTTTTCATGGCAGCAAAAAAGTATTTAAGTTTAAATTTCCAGCAGGCCCACCACCCGCAGGAGGGGCCATAGGGGTCCGGTGCCATGTGTGTTGGGCGGCGGCCAGGGGCGGGGAGCCTGGCGTACCGACCCCCGGCTACACAAGCTGGCTCTAGGGACGTGGAACGTCACCTCTCTGGCGGGGAAGGAGCCTGAGCTGGTGTGCGAGGTTGAGAAGTTCCGACTTGATATAGTCGGCCTCACCTCGACACACAGCAGGGGCTCTGGAACCAGCCCTCTCGAGAGGGGTTGGACTCTCTTCCACTCTGGAGTTGCCAATGGTGAGAGGCGCCGAGCAGGGGTGTCAATACTCATTGCGCCTTGGCTCGGTGACTGTGTGTTGAAGTTTACCCCGGTGGACGAGAGGGTGGCCTCCCTTCGCCTTCGGGTGGGGGGACGGTTCCTCACTGTTGTTTGCGCCTACGGGCCGAACAGCAGTTCGGAGTATCCGCCCTTTCTGGAATCCTTGGAGGGGGTGCTGGAGAGCGCCCCTTCTGGGGATTCCATAGTTCTGCTGGGGGACTTCAACACTCACGTTGGCAATGACAGTGAGACCTGGAGAGGCGTGATTGGGAGGAACGGCCCCCCCGATCTGAACCCGAGTGGTGTTCTGTTATTGGACTTCTGTGCTCATCACAGATTGTCCATAACGAACACCATGTTCAGGCATAAGGGTGTCCATATGTGCACTTGGCACCAGGACACCCTAGGCCGCAGTTCGATGATCGACTTTGTTGTCGTATCGTCGGACTTGCGGCCGCATGTCCTGGACACTCGGGCGAAGAGAGGGGCGGAGCTGTCAACCGATCACCACCTGGTGGTGAGTTGGCTCCGATGGTGGGGGAGGATGCCAGTCAGACCTGGGAGACCCAAACGGATCGTGAGGGTGTGCTGGGAACGTCTGGCGGAGTCCCCTGTCAGAAGGAGTTTCAACTCCCACCTCCGGTCAAGCTTCAACCATGTCCCGAGGGAGGTGGGGGACATTGAGTCTGAGTGGACCATGTTCCGTGCCTCCATTGCTGAGGCGGCCGATCGTTGCTGTGGCCGTAAGGTGGTCGGTGCCTGTCGCGGCGGCAATCCCCGAACCCGTTGGTGGACACCGGCGGTAAGGGATGCCATCAAGCTGAAGAAGGAGTCCTATCGGGCCTTTTTGGCCTGTGGGACTCCGGAGGCAGCTGACAGGTATCGGCTAGCCAAGCGGGCTGCAGCTGCGGCTGTCGCCAAGGCAAAAACTCGGGTATGGGAGGAGTTTGGCGAGGCCATGGAAAACGACTTCCGGACGGCTTCGAAGAGATTCTGGTCCACCATCCGGCGTCTCGGGGGGGAAAGCGGTGCACTGTCAACACTGTGTATGTGGGGATGGTGCACTGCTGACCTCAACTCGGGACGTTGTGAATCGGTGGAGGGAGTACTTTGAAGACCTCCTCAATCCCACCGACACGCCTTCTGATTCAGAAGCGGGGCCTGGGTTCTCGGGGGTAGATTCTCCCATCTCTGGGGTCGAAGTCGCCGAGGTAGTTAAAAAGCTCCTCGGTGGCAGGGCCCCGGGGGTGGATGAGATCCGCCCGGAGTTCCTCAAGGCCCTGGATGTTGTGGGGCTGTCCTGGTTGACACGCCTCTGCAACATCGCGTGGACATCGGGGGCAGTGCCTCTGGATTGGCAGACTGGGGTGGTGGTCCCTCTTTTTAAAAAGGGGGACCGGAGGGTGTGTTCCAACTATAGGGGGATCACACTCCTCAGCCTCCCCGGGAAGGTCTATTCAGGGGTACTGGAGAGGAGGGTCCGCCGGATAGTCGAACCTCGGATTCAGGAGGAGCAATGTGGTTTTCGTCCCGGCCGTGGAACTGTGGACCAGCTCTACACCCTCAGTAGGGTCCTTGAGGGTGCATGGGAGTTTGCCCAACCAGTCCACATGTGTTTTGTGGATCTGGAGAAGGCTTTCGACCGTGTCCCTCGGGGAACCCTCTGGGGAGTGCTCCGGGAGTACGGGGTAACGGACCACCTAATACAGGCTGTCCGTTCCCTGTATGACCGGTGCCAGAGCTTGGTCCGCATCTCTGGCAATAAGTTGAACTCGTTTCCAGTGAGAGTTGGACTCCGCCAGGGCTGCCCTTTGTCACCGATTCTGTTCATAATTTTTATGGACAGAATATCTAGGCACAGCCAGGGTGTTGAGGGGGTCCGGTTTGGTGACCTCAGGATTCCGTCACTGCTTTTCGCGGATGATGTGGTCCTGTTGGCTTCATCATGCCAGGACCTCCAACTCTCACCGGATCGGTTCGCAGCCGAGTGTGAAGCGGTCGGGATGAGGATCAGCACCTCCAAATCCGAGTCCATGGTCCTCAGCCGGAAAAGGGTTGAGTGCACTCTCCGGGTCAGGGATGAGGTCCTGCCCCAAGTGGAGGAGTTTAAGTACCTCGGGGTCTTGTTCACGAGTGAGGGAAGGATGGAGCGAGAGATCGACCGGCGGATTGCCACGGCCTCCGCAGTAATGCGGACGCTGTACAGGTCCGTCGTGGTAAAGAGGGAGCTGAGCCGAAAGGCGAAGCTCTCAATTTACCGGTCGATCTATGTTCCTACCCTCACCTATGGTCACGAGCTTTGGGTAGTGACCGAAAGAACAAGATCGCGGGTACAAGCGGCTGAAATGAGTTTCCTCCGCAGGGTGGCTGGGCTCTCCCTTAGAGATAGGGTGAGAAGCTCGGCCATCCGGGAGGATCTCAGAGTAGAGCCGCTGCTCCTCCGCGTAGAGAGGAGCCAGATGAGGTGGCTCGGGCATCTAATTAGGATGCCCCCCGGACGCCTCCCTGGTGAGGTGTTTAGGGCACGTCCCACTGGGAGGAGGCCCCGGGGAAGACCCAGGACACGCTGGAGAGACTATGTCTCCCAGCTGGCCTGGGAACGCCTTGGGGTCCCCCGGGAGGAGCTAGATGATGTGGCCGGGGAGAGGGAGGTCTGGGCTTCCCTCCTAAAGCTGCTGCCCCCGCGACCCGACCCGGATCAGCGGTAGAAGATGGATGGATGGATGGATGGAAGTTTAAATTTTCATGATACACTCTGCAGACTCGGGTTCACACCATCCTGAATCCTCACAGATCTTCGTGGGCACTGATGAAGCTCAGATTAAACCCTGGTGTCACATTTATTACTGGGACGAGGAATTAAAAAATAAATTACAAATTCCAAGCTGTTAAACTGTTTAAATTGTGTTCAAATGTACAACATCTGTAAAAAGTATCCACCCTCGTTGGAAGGTTCCCCTTTTATTGCTTATAGACATTGCAATGGTGATCAGCATCATGTGGCTTTTTCTTTTTTGACAAAAAATACTCTTTCATATAGAAGTGAAAACTGTTTTCTACAAAGCAATATCAATTATTTAGAAGATCCACTTCACATCATGATGCTGCCAATTCCATCATTGATCCTGTGTTGGTTTCAATCAGTCCTAACATCTGGATGCTGCAGTTTTACCTCATTCTACTTTAGAAAACAGTTCAAACTCAGTCAGGTTACACAGGAATCGTGAGTAAACAGCCTTTTTCTAGTCCAGCCCCAAATCCTCAGTTGGATTGAGGTCTGGACTCTGACTCAGCCTCCACAACTTTCATCTTGTTGTCAATAAACCATTTCTGTGTATCTTTGGCTGTTTGCTTCGTCTCATCGTCTGGATGGAAAACCAATCTTCTCCAAGTCTCAGTTCTCTTCAGACTTCATCAGCTTGTCCTCCAGGATTTCATTTACCCTCTACCTTTACAAGCCTTCCAGGACCTTGCTGCTGAGAAACATCATGATGGTACCACCACCATGCTTCACGTCATGATGCTGCCACCACCATGCTTCACATCATGATGCTGTCACCACTATGCCTCACATCATAATGCTGCCACCACCATGCTTTAGAGTATGATGCTACCACCAGCATGTTTCACATCATGATGCTGTCACCACTATGCTTCACATCATGATGCTGCCACCACCATGCTTTAGAGTATGATGCTACCACCACCATGTTTCACATCATGATGCTGCCATCCCTATGCTTCACATCATGATGCTGCCATCACTATGCTTCACATCATGATGCTGCCACCACCATGCTTCATATCATCACCACCATGCTTCATATCATGATGCTGCCATCACCATGCTTCACATCATGATGCTTCCACCCCAACGGTGATTCACATCATGATGCTGCCACCACCATGCTTCATATCATGATGCTGTCACCACCATGCTTCACAGTAGGGATGGTGCCACCACCATGCTTCACAGTAGGGATGGTGCCACCACCATGCTTCATATCATGATGCTGCCACCACCATGCTTTGAGTATGCTGCTGCCACCACCATGCTTCATTCTGGTGATGTTGTGTTTGTGATGATGTGCATCTTTTGGTGTCTGTCAAACACAGTGTCTAGTCTGAGGGACAAAAAGCCTCTGCAGAGTTTATAGAGCCTAAGACAAAACATTCAGGCATCTTTAAACACTAGCATTCACCATCAATAATTTCTAGCATTACCTTTGCATGATTTATAAACAGTCTCACAAACCTAAGTGACTGAGTCATCTCACTCCTTCTCTCATTCTCAGGAATGTTCACATGAAAAACCTAATTTAGTTCCTGAAACAAAAAGTAAAGCACATTTCACACCAAAATAAACTCGTATAAATTAAGTACATGATGATGAGTATGACGTGTCAATACCACCCTTCACAGTTATCACACTAGCATCAATTATAAAAATGTTTCACACCAAAATCTGAAAGGTGTGTTCAAAAACTAAGAAATTAAAATTGTCGTCATCTTTCATTAAAGAAATCATCTTTCCTACAGCAGTAAGGACCCTGAACTCACCACTGTAACACACACATTATTATGCTTTAACTTGTAAACTACTCAAAGCAAAAACGAAAGAAGTAATTAACAGCCTCTTTAAAAAAAAAACTCATCCATCTACAGATGTGAAGGCAAACCGTCTGACTGACAGGAAAATTAAGTTAACCGCTGGGAATATGCTGTGTGAAGGGGGATTCATTAGCACTCTCAAAGGGACACAGTCATTTATAATTAAATGCAGGAGCTGATCAATAATAGATGACCAGCAATGAATGTTTTCCAGTGACACAGAGCTTGAGACAAAGTACTGAGAAAGAACAAGAGGAAGGAGCAGAAACCTTCAAGGTGACTGAAACTAATCACACATAAAACACATCCTTTTACCTCAGAGGGACCTGGATGGATGAGTTTGCAGCTTGGAAACACGAATCTGGTGATTAAGAAACATAGACAAACCACATTTCTGCTAGAAACAAAATTTGCCTTACGCACAGGAAGATAAAATACAGTCAGGTCTTATGAATAGACCTCTGTGTCCACACACGGTCTTACCAATGATCATTCAAATGTGAAAATATTTAATTTGATACCTCATCTACTGTTCCCGGTACCTTCACAACCACCAACATACTAACTGAGAATGTCAAAACGAAAACAGATTTCTAAACAATAATGTCACTTAATTGAGAATATAAAAATTATTATTATTTTCTTAAGTATTCACATCTTTAAAGTGATTCACCTTATTCAATACAGATGCAGTCAGTTGGTGCTAGAAGTCACACAGTGAAATAAAGATGATGTGAATGTGTCTCAGTGATTGTAGTATAAAGACTCCTGTATCTGGAATGTCCAGTCACTGGTGGATCAGTACTCCTAGATCAAACTACACCATGAAGACTAAAGAACATTCCAAGAAACTCTGAGAAAATGTTGTTGAAAAATATCAGTCAGGATGGTACAAGAAAATTTCACTGAATATCTCGTGGAGTCAGTTAAATCCATCATTAAGAAACTGAAGGAACATGGAACATGAATAAATCTGACTAGACCAGGACGTCCTCAAAAACTGAGTGACCGAGCAAGAAAGAAACACCTATGCTTTATGGAAGACAAAGAGAAAAGACACTGCTGGAAAAAAGCTCATTTTAAAACTGTGCTAGAGTTCACCAGAAGACATGCGGAGACTCTGAAGGCAACTGGAAGAAGGTTCTTTGGTCTGAGGAGACCAAAATGGAACTTCTTGTCTATCAGATTAGATGCTATGTTTAGTGGACACCAAATACTGAACCCCATCAGAAACACACAATCCCCATTGTGAAGCGTGGTGGTGGCAGCATCATGATGTGAAACATAGTGGTGGCAGCATCATGATGTGAAACATAGTGGTGGCAGCATCATGATGTGAAGCATGGTGGTGGCGGCATCATGATATGAAGCATGGTGGTAGTACCATCATGATGTTTCTCAGCAGCAGGTCCTGGAAAGCTTGTAAAGGTAGAGGGTAAATGAAATCCTGGAGGACAAGCTGATGAAGTCTGAAGAGAACTGAGACTTGGAGAAGATTGGTTTTCCATCCAGACGATGAGACGAAGCAGCCAAAGATACACAGAAATGGTTTATTGACAACAGGATGAAAGTTGTGGAGGCCGAGTCAGAGTCCAGACCTCAATCCAACTGAGGATTTGGAGCTGGATCTGAAGTTCCATTCAGTCATAATTCCTGTGTAACTTGACAGATATTAAACAGTTTTCTAAAGAAGAATGAAGTGAAACTGCAGCATCCAGATGTTCAGACTGATTGAGACCAACACAGGATCAATGATGGAACTGCAGGTAATGGTGTTTCTCCTAGATATTGACTTACAGAGGATGAATATTTATGCAATCACTGATTTTTGTATTCTATATTTTTAATCAATTGGCATTATTTTGTTGAAATCTGTTTACACTATGATATGAAAGACTCTTTAATGTGAAATTCTTATCAGAAAATTTAAATTATATCGGCCACGACTGAATGCTAAAAAGTAATAAAATGGCAAAACTTCAAAGGGGGGTAAATCCTTTTTATAGACACTGTTTAAAAAAAGGGTTGCTGCATAAAAAAATCCATTATTATAGAAAAAAAATAGCTAGTTAATGTGATGCCAATATATTTACAGTTTAGACTGAGAAATTAAGGTTTCACATTTGGTTCCTGCAGGTGTTTTATTCATATTTTCTGATATTTTGCTGCTCAGGTAGACGACATTATGAACGCTATTTACCAGGTTCTGTCAAAGGGTAAGAAAACCACATTAGCAGCTAACATTAGCAACCAAACTTAGTGTTGCATCACCGGGCTGCGATCCAAGATGGTCTTTCAATGTTGGGACAGCTTGTGACATTTTTCTGGTGCACTATATAGAGGGGATGGAGCTTACAGCTGAGGAGATGAGCAGCATAACAAAATGGCTGATTCACTGTATAGTGGGCGATCGGATGTTCTGCACAGGGCACATGTCTGTCCTCATGACGCCACCGCAAACATCTTCCCACAGATTCACTTTTCATCAGAACACTTAACTATTTCTGGTACGATCAGGGAGACTTAGATCAGTGATTTACGCAGTTTTAAAGCCCCAACCTGTAGTGTTTATGCAAAAAATAAGGTAGAATCTAATATTAGGAGAATGTTTCAAAAAGCTTGAGGACACCAGCAGAAGAAGTAGAAGAAGTCACCACCTTGTCTAATGTGACGGCAGAGAGACTGATGAGCTTCTTTACAGCCACCAGGGGATGAGTATCACCAACAGATGCAAGGTCACCGGCTAAAGTGGTAACGCTTCGGCAGCCGTGATGCCATTGGTCCAGTCAGAGAGCACCAGGGAGCAATAATGCAAACCGAGTATAATTCTGCAGAAACATCTCCACAGAATGATGAACATGTTGCCTCAGAGACGAGGAGGCTGGTGTTCAGGTAAACGGAGGAATCAGAAACTGTTAAAATCCTGCTAATGAACATACTTGTGCTGATTTCATGTCAGTGTTTTTGTGTTTGTCCCTCCATGGCTGCAGCCTGCAGTGAAACACTGACTTCCAGCAGCATTTCATCCGTCCCTCCCCCCTCCAGTCACTGCTCTCTGCTACCATTTCGTTCTTCCTCCATCAGCCTCCCTCCATCCATCACCTCCTCGGCCTCCCTGCTCACTCTGAAGACAGATCTGAGAGTAAACGGAGCTTTAAAGAATCACATGATGGTGTTTGCCGTTGTTTCGTTTCATGCATGCTACACGTTGGTGTTTGTAGATATTGAGGAGATAAAACCAGCAACTTGTCTGAAAATAAGTCACCTTGTTGTCATTTTGTGTTGTTTTTGTGTTGCATTTTGATCATATTGTGTCATAGTTGGTTCCTTTTGTGTCTCATTTTGTTCATTTTGCATGCCTTTGTTATTTTGTATCATTTTGTTGTCATGTTGTCACTTTTTTGATTATTTTACCTGTCACTTTTGTGTCATATTTGGCTCATGTTGTGTCTCATTTTGTTCATTTTGCATGCCTTTGCTGTTATTTTGTGTCATTTTGGTGTCATGTCACGTTTTAGGTCTTTTTGCATCACTTTTTGATCATTTCATCTTGTGAATATTACAGAATAATACAAACATGCCTTGATTTCTACATTAAATGTATATAAAATGAAGTATTTGTGGTTGTTTTCATTTTCATCATTTTGTTTCAAATTTGGTTCATTTTGTGCCTCATTTTGTTCATTTCACATGCCTTTGTTGTTATTTTGTGTCATTTTGTGGTCATATTGTCACATTTTAGGTCTTTTTGCATCAGTTTTTGATCATTTGATCTTGTGAATGTTATACTTTCCAATGATTCTATGGAGGACTAAAAGTGACAAAATTAAATAAATTACATAATTAAATAATTAATTAAATATGTCATTAATTAATTAAAATTGAAATCAAATATTTAATTAATTAATTAATTAATTAATTAATTAATTAATTAATTACAATTGGAATTAAATACTTAAATGTTATTAAATAAATACATTGTTAAATAATTAAATATGTCATTAATTAATTAAAATTGAAATCAAATATGTCATTAATTAATTAAAATTGTAATTACATACTTAAATGTGTTATTAAATAAATACATCATTAAATAATTAAATGTCATTAATTAAAATTTAAATCAAATGTTATTAATTAATTAAAATTGGAATTAAGTACACAAATGTGTTATTAAATATGTCATTAATTCATTATAATACCAATTCAGTCTAGGTAAAAAAAACCAACATATATTATTATTTCACTATTTAATTAATTATTTCATGGTCCTTGTGTTGCAGTGAATCATGAATTTATTTTATCTGTCAACCTCGCCCGTCAAAGTCGGTGGGCGGATCCTAACACCTGATTGGTTACCCTGCACATCAAGTCAAGGCAAATTGATTCCAGATAATGGATTGATGCAGCGCTTGTGAACACATTCGGATACACTGGGTGGTGCTATTCACCTCTACGTTGGTTTGGATACTCTATTAAACAAAACTTTATTGGCAACCGCTAAAGACTCTGTCCTCTAGCCCAAATGTTGATACAGCGCGGTGCAAGACAAAATTTCCTTTAGCGTTTCCTTTAGCATCTACTCGGCGCGCCACGGCTCGCCACTACTGTACTGGACTCGGCTCGTCTCGGCTTAGTTGTTTTTCCATTACATTGAGTACCACCTCATCGTGGGTGGAGTCGTCATAGCACGGCGGCCCGAAAGTCCCTTACCGTCATTTGTGTGCGACACAAACGCAACACAACAATGTACATGGAGGCGATGGTACACCTGCTGCTCGGTCTGTGGCTTTCTGTCAGATTCAAAGTAATAGAAGAGTCGGAGAAAGCTGAGAGCGGCAAGTCGAAACACTCAGGAGACACACAGGAGAGTTTGGGAGGCGATGCAGCAGTATCAAGCCGAAGACAAGAGGATATGAACTAGACAACATATGAGGGTAAGCTAATGCTA
The DNA here is from genome assembly GCF_022539595.1 of Amphiprion ocellaris. Lineage (NCBI taxonomy): Eukaryota > Metazoa > Chordata > Actinopteri > Pomacentridae > Amphiprion > Amphiprion ocellaris. The sequence continues at coordinate 7,703,198 of NC_072770.1, read as the reverse complement.
GTTCGCCAGCTATCATGTATCAGTCCTGTGAACGACCCTGTAATGGCTGCAGTTTACCGCTATTAGGTATTAAAATATGTATGCTGTGTATGTGTTTCAGATGGCTCTCTTATGAGACTTAATGGGATTTACCTGAAGCAGCAGGTCATGAGCCTGCAGTGGCACAAGGTGTAGAGGAGGAGGTCAGAGATGTACAGGATGCACTGATGCAGTACGTGTCATGTAAAAGTTATTCTTGTTATACTTCTGTTTTTCGGTCCCCGGACTGCTATTGTTTTCTTGAATGCAATTCTGACAATAAACTTTTGTACCTTTTGCAGATGTGTCTATGCTATTGTTTGTTTTATTTGTGAAGGTTAGCAAGATTAAATGAGAAATTAAATGCCAAAACATTAAAACAGCCGTTTTAAGAATATTCCAGTTTGATAAATCAGTATTGCTTTGGTGTAATTCAGTCAACGGAATTATGAATCATAAAGTAGTTTGTGTTAAAACATGTTAAATCCCATTAAACACAAATACATTATTAGTGAATACAGAATTGTTTGGTTCACACTGTTGACTCTTTTCCTACCAGTTTCTTAACAGACAAAATGAAAAGTTATGATGCAATCACATAAGTCACAAAATAGTTTATTAGCAGCAAAATCAAAACTATTTACAATGTGCAAAGTACAAACTGTGGTGGGCCTGTCTTACAGTGGAGGGCTAAAAGTAAAACTACATACAACTACAGATGCTGGTCATAAAATTCGAATATCATGAAAAAGTATTTCTGTCATTCCACTCAAAAAGTGAAACTTGTGTATTATACTCATTCATTACACAGAGACTGATGTATTTCAAATGTTTATTTCTCTTAACTTTGATGATTATACCTGAATACTAATGAAAATCCCAAATGTGGTATCTCAGAAAATTTGAATATTGTGGAAAGGTTCAATATTGAAGACACATCTAATCAGCTAATTAACTCAAAACACCTGCAAAGGCCTTTAAATGGTCTCTCAGTCTAGTTCTGTCATGGGGAAGACTGCTGACCTGACAGTTGTCCAAAAGACAAGCTTTTTCATGATATTCTAATTATATGACCAGCACTTGTAAATCTCAAGTCTCTGGGAGGTGGACTTCCTCACACTCGCCGCCTGCCCACTGCCTGCCCCAGCATACCCAGCACTGCCTGCCCCAGCTGCCCCAGCACACCCAGGAATGACTGGTTGAAGGCAGTATTCTGGACCATCTCCTCCGCTGCAAGGCCGCTTCATTCTCTCTTGCCTCGCTGAGGAGCAACTGGATGTTCTCATCATGCTGGGCATGACTCCGCTCCTCCTCAGCCTGCATCTCCACAAGTACACTTGGAAGGTCCAATTTTCTGTGGCTCCTTTTTCTCTTGCTGATCACTTTTCTGTCTTTGGTCTAGACCAAAGACAGAAAAGTGATCAGAATCAGCTTTAATGGCCAAGTAAGTACACAATATACACAGAATTTGGTTTTGGCTGTTGGTGTAATCCTAGGAATATGGAAGAGAATAATAAAAAATAAACAATAGAAAGAGGAACAAGAAATAGTAGTAAAATTAAATAGAACACAATATAAACAAATGTACAGCTAGACTGGAATATATGAACACATTAGCAAAATGGTAATTGCTATAAACACAGTAGTGCAAAAAGCAGAGAATGCTGTTCATGGTGAAAAAAAAATACATGTCCATTGGAATACTTACTATTGTACAGGTGTGTAGGAATGGCTCAGCTGTTTATTAGAGTGATGGCAGTGGGGAAGAAACTGTTTTTGTGTCTGGTGATTTTTGTGTACAGGGATCTGTAGCGCCTGCCAGAAGGGAGGGGGGAAACAGTTTGTGTCCAGGGTGAGTGGGGTCTCTGATGATGTTTTCTGCAGTCCGTACTATAGGCTGTAGTCTGTTTCTGTCCTGCTGTGTGGCTGATCCAGAGGTGCACAGGACAGATTGGATGACTGCAATGTAGAACTGGATCAGCAGCACCTGTGTTAGGCCGTGTCTCCTCAGCTGTCGTAGGAAATACATCCTCTGCTGAGCCTTTTTCAGGATGGAGTGGATGTTCGTCTCTCACTGGCAGGTCCTGAAAGATTGTAGTCCCCAGGAGCTTGAAGGACTCCACAGCTATGATGTGATGTGTTTAGCCACCCATCCATCCATTTTCAATCATGATCATGTCTTTGATACTTTAATAAATTTTTGGCACTCTTCACTTTAACCAAAGCACAAACAGTACCTCCTCCACCACAACTAAAAACAACGTGGTGTGAACTTCATTTCATCCTGTGCACATTTTGGAGTTGCTAAGAACAGCTGTGTTTTCTTATTTCTATGTATATTTTCATCCAGTCATTCAGTTTCACAGTTACCTAGTGACTATAAGAAGAATGGTTGCAATACTACATTGCACCAGAACGTAAATTAATTAGAGTGACTTACTTGTTAAGTCAACGGGGGAAAAAATGCAGCTGCATGTGTTCTGTTTATGTGTCACTGTAGCTACATGTAGCTTTCATCAGGTGTTCCTGAGCTGGCATGCTGCACAGTTAGCATTTACACCTGCCTGAATTCTTGCTCATTGGTCTCGTTGTTCTGACCATGCTTGCAGGCATTTACACCTGTAATGATAATAATAATAATAATAATGATGATGCGAAAATCTACCATGTCTCTGTTTACCGTGTCTTACCAGTGATAAGACGTTGCTGTGACGTGCTGGAGGTTGACGTTGACTGTGTCGGTGTCCGAGCTGGTACTGGTGTCGAAGCTGGTGCTGGAGAGGAGCCGCTACTGGTGCTGGAGAGGAGGCAGGGGAGCTGGGGGCTCCATGACGAAGGTGGAGCAGGCTTCGCACGTGGAAAGGGATTCTTGAACAGAAATAAACACTCACCCTAAGTACACGAAAAACACGACATGCTGACTTAAGTATTCACTTCTGAGAGCTAAACGTTAGAAACAGCAGCACGAAATACAAGCAGAGCACGGAGTTAGCGCTGATTGCTAACTAGCTAGCTTATTGTCTGCTATAGGAGACAGCGACGTTACTTTCTAAATACAAGCAGAGCACGGAGTTAGTGCTGATTGCTAACTAGCTAGCTTATTGTCTGCTACAGGAGACAGCGACGTTACTTTCTAAATATGCTTGTTTGCTTAAAGGGAGCTTGCCACCAATGGGATAAATGATGTATAAGTTTCTTAAGGTCACAAAACACTCACCGTTGTCCAATTTCTCCAACAATACAGCGGATGAGTCTCCCTCATGAGGCTCTCCGGTGCGGTGCCAGTAAATAGCCATTAAACCTCTTCCAACACCTCCTGGTTGACCCACGCCGGCCGTTGTGGTCCTTGGTGGACCGATAGTCATTTTTCTCCCTACACTGCTTCGTTGTCCTCTTTATATACAGTCTATTGTATATGTGGGCGGCCATCCACTCAGAGACCTCCTGATATACTTTCTCTGTCCAGCTCCCTCTGTATTCTTTGGTCCGCCATCAAAGACAGAAAATCTCGACCTCTTCATTCACCCACGGTACAGGTCGGGCTGTCATATTAAAATTATGACGAACAGAGAGTTCCGTGAAGAGCAATGCACACCGTGGCTGTTTACAGTTGTTTTTTAATGCTTGGTTTTACCGCTCTGCCATATGGCAAAAGCCATTTTGGGATCTCGGCGCTGCTGTCGCACTGTGAGTTGTCACTCCCTGTCCAATCAGTGGGCTGCACTGATTGGACAGGGAGTCACATTATCGGCTCATCTCAGCTCGCTTGGAACCTCAGCCAAGAAGTTGCTGAAAACAGTACCTGGTACCAGGCACTAGTCCGTATGGAAACGCTCACAAACAAAGATGAGACGAGCCGTACCGCGCCGAGTAGATGCTTGTGGAATCGCGGCTAAACAAAGTCAAGCCGAGCCGAGCCGAGACATGCCAAACGCCAAACGGCCAAACGCCCTGGTCCCTGTGTGGGCTCCTGTTTCGCCCTGGTACCAGAAAAGCGGCGGAGTGCTTCTTCTAAATTTGCAGTCACTCTACCGTCAAAATGTTGGTCAGAAAGTGCGGAAATAGCTCCAACAACTTCAATAAATTCCTCTGCTTTACACGCTACATGCTCAGGGTCAGCAGGTCCTGCTTCCACATACTCTGCAAGGTCTAAAATATCTCTCACCAACTCTCTAGAAAGTTCACGGAGATCCTCCATCAAAACAGCTTAGAAAGACTTCTACTTCCGGTTTCAAGGCCGACAGAGCAGTGGATTAGACTAGATTCGCGTGAGCCCCACCCACCGTCTTTGACGGGCGAGGTTGACAGATAAAATAAATTCATGATCCACTGCAACACAAGGACCATGAATTAATTAATTAAATAGTGAAATAATAATATATGTTTTTTAGTTAAAATGAATTGGTATTTTAATGAATTAATGACATATTTAATAACACATTTATGTATTTAATTCCAATTTTAATTAATTAATGACATATTTGATTTCAATTGTAATTAATTTGTGATATATTTAATTAATTATTTATTGATGTATTTATTTATTTAATTTTGGCACTTTTAGTCCTCCATACAGAAGGACCATGAAATAATTAAACAGTGAGATAATAATATGTTTTTTACTTAAAATGAATTGGTATCTTAATGAATTAATGACATATTTAATAACACATTTATGTATTTAATTGCAATTTTAATTAATTAATGACATTTGATTTCAATTTTAATTAATTAATGACATATTTAATTAGTTATTTAATGATGTATTTATTTTATGATTTCAAGATGGTGCTGATTGAGCTGCCGCTCAGTCAGCGAGTTGCCAGTTGCCAGTTGCAGCAGCTCTGACCCTTCTCTGTCCTGAACCATCTTCACCCCCTGGTGAGTCCAAACATGGATCCCCTGCAGTTTGCATACCAGCCTGGGATTGGGACGGATGACGCCGTCCTCTACCTGCTGCAGACACTCACCTGGAGGACACTAGAAACACAATGAGGATCACATTCTTCGACTTCTCCAGTGCCTTCAATACAATCCAACCCTCACTGCTAAGGGTGAAGATGGAGAGAGCGGGGGTCAGTGACCAGCTTGCTGCATGGACCATGGACTACCTCACAGACAGACCGCAGTATGTGAGGCTACAGGACTGTGTGTCTGATGTGGTGGTCTGCAACACAGGAGCCCCCCAGGGTACAGTACTCTCACCTTTCCTTTTCACCCTCTATACATCGGACTTCTGCTACTCCACAGACAGTTGTCATCTCCAGAAGTTCTCCGATGACACTGCCATCATAGGATGCGTGTCAGAGGGAAACAACTGTAAGTACAGGAAGGTCATCATGGACTTTGTCTACTGGTGTGAGCAGAACCACCTCCAAATGAACGCCAGCAAGACAAAGGAGATGGTGATTGATTTCCACAGGAAACCCTCAAACACTCCACCACTAAACATCCAAGGACTTGGCATTGAGAGAGTGAGGACCTACAAGTACCTGGGTGTTCACCTAAATAACAAACTGGACTAGACAGATAACACTGACTCTCTGTATAAGAAGGGTTAGTGTCGTCTATACCTGCTGAAGAGACTCGCATCATTTGGTGTGAGCAGGCCACTGCTGAAGACCTTTTATGACACTGTGGTGGCATCCATGGTCTTCTATGCAGTGGTGTGCTGGGGAGCGGGGTGCTCTGAGTGTGATAAGAACAGACTAAACAGACTGATTAAAAGAGCCAGCTCAGTCTGTGGCTGCCCCCTGGACTCCATGGAGGTGGTGGGAGAGAGGAGGGCTCTGGCCAAACTGTCTTCTATCATCAGAAACACCTCCCACCCTCTGCATCAGACTGTGAACTCCTTAAGAAGCGCCTTCAGCAACAGCGACTGGTACACCCTAGGTGTAAGAAGGAACGTTTCCGCAGGTCGTTTATTCCAGCATCTGTTAGATTGTACAACGCCGCACTATAAACTCTACCGTGTACTGTGTACTGCTGCACTTTTCTCTTCCGCCATTTTAGACATGCATCCTCCTACTTATGTGCAATAACTGATACCTCATCCTCTTGTACATAATCTTCTACATGATATTTATAAGAAAAAAAAAGAGAATCATCTGTATATAAGGTTTTTTTTTCTGCAATTTTTGCAGTTTCTTTTTCTTATCTATTCCTGCACTGCCTTCATACTTTTTCTTTGGAGCTGCTGTAACAGTGAACTTTCCCCACTGTGGGATCAATAAAGTTCATCCTTATCCTAAATAACACATTTAAGCATTTAATTCCAATTTTAATTAATTAATGACATATTTGATTTAAATTTTAATTAATTAATGATATATTAAATTAATTATTTAACGATGTATTTGTTTATTTAATTTTGGCACTTTTAGTCCCTCCATAGTTTCTGCATGAAATGTACATTAAAAAAAAGTATTTGTGCTTATTTTGCATCACTTTTGCGTCACATTTTCATAATTTTGTCTCAAATTTGGGTCATTTTGTGTTTCACTTTGTTAATTTTGCATGACTGTTATTTTTTATTTTGTGATAATGTCTTTTTGCATAATTATTTGATCATTTGATCTTGTGACTATTACACTTTGGAGTGATTTCTACATAAAATATAAAGTGTTTGTGGTTGTTTTGCGTCACTTTTGAGGCACATTTTCATCATTTTGTCTCATATTTGGGTCATTTTGTGTCTCATTTTGTTTGCATCTTTGTTGTTTTCTTATGTCAGTTGTTGTCATGTTGTCACTTTTTTGATTGTTTCACCTATTTTTTGTGCTCTTATCACATCTTTTTCTTACCTCTTCGTTATCTCATCTTATCTAATCTTTTTTCTTATCTCAACTCTTCTTATCGCATCTTATCACAGTTTTTTTTTACCATTTCTTCTCATCTTATCTCTTCTCATCTTATCTCTTTTCATCTCATCTCATCAGCTGGAGGATTCTAACCTTCAGGCTTCTGATTAAACCTGTTTAAGGTGAACATTGGAGCTCTTTTTCTTCCTTCTCCTCCATGTTATGAAAACATTTCCATTCCATCTGTTATACAAGCTGCCATGAACATGATGCCTCGACAATCTGTACTGCGGTTCATCTGTGTGTGTCGACTCTGCAGGATGAAGCGCCGCTCTGCTGCCACATTTTCCTCTCCGCCACCTCCTTCTCACCTCAGCTGCTGTCTATCACGTGCAGGTGGATTAAAAGTGGCAAGGGCATGTAATAGTTTGATTACTTAATTATAGGGCTGGGACTGTAACGCGTTAATTTTGATTAATTAATTACAGCGAAACTAATGCGTTAAAAATAATAACGCAATTAATTGCACCCTCCTCAGTTCCCTCATTTCTGGCACACCGGTAACTCTGATGAACACTCCAGCCCAGTAGGTGGCGGTAATGAACCTAAAGTCTGTTTGTAGCCATGAAGAAGAAGCACAGGAAGCACTGAGTGAAGTCAGGCACTGGTGAACAGAGAAGGAAGAAGAGATTGAGCTTGTTGGGCAGAAATTTTCCTTTTAAAAATCTTCCCGATGGCAGCTTGGATAAAAGCCTGGTTGTGTGCAGATTGTACAACAAAGAGTTTTCTGATCACTGCAGCACTTCAAGCTGACGGTATCACCTCAATGTAAAACGTGTTGCCGTTAGTACCAGAGCTAACGTTAGCTACGAGTCATGCTAACGGCTAACGGTGTAGCCATCCCATAATAGACCACTTTTCTAGACAGTGCTTGAGTTTACAGAAAGTCTTAAAATGTTGAATAAAATCGCTATAATTGCACTTAGATTTGCAGTAATCTGTGAATGCAGCAGACAGATGAAAAATGCAGATAAATAGAAATGAAACATTTTTGTTTTTTAAGTTTTAAGTCCTTGGAGGAGGAATAACCTAGAAAACAAAAATATCTCTTTTAATAACTTAATTATAAACTCTTTGTTTATGAAAAAATTACATAAATAAAAATTGATATTCCTATAAAAAGAACCATCAAAATTACACCATTTATCAGAGCCAGAAAAGATGAAAACAGAATGAATCTCTGGATTTTCAACTTTCTGAAGCTCCTTGAACTACTTATGCTAATTTTATGTGCCATACAGTGGAAAAAACAACTAAATTCAGGCTTTAAGTCATCAAAATCACTTTTTTTTATATGTCCCATTTTCTTTTTAAAATAAATTTTAAATTATAAACACGTATATGTCTATTCATTGATTCAACTGTCAACCACAATTTTTTTTATTGAAAAACTTCATTTATTGTGTCAAATATTGCTATTTGACAAAACTGCAATTATTGCGATTAATTGCCAAGCCTGTAATTAATTAGATTAATTTTTTAAATCGCGTCCACCACTACTTAATTAACACAGTGGAGGAACACACCGCCACGCTCGTTTTCCTCCCACCTTCCTTCGACACCTCCACAAAGATAAAAGCAAGAGTGTGAACAGAACGCAGATCGTGTGCACAACGCAGACACAACATGTTAATTAGAGGATTTTAAAGTGGAGGTAGATGTAGTTTTCCACTTTGGACACAGCTGAGTTTGGTTTTTCTCTCTTTAAAGTAGTTGTGCAGAGCTGTGTTAACACAGGAAGACTCTAAATTCAGGTTTCACACACAGATGAGACAAAACTAATTTTCATTTCAAAATTTTTCCCCAAAAGTTCAGACTTTTCCTCTAATTACCTGAAAGTTTAGAGCTCAAATCACAAAATACAGTCATTTAAACTGTTACTAACAACCCAGTCAGATTTGTATGATTGGAAAAGGTAATTAAAATACATTTTTAAAACAATAAGCAGCATTTTTTGCTAACTGTGCCAGCCGTTCAAACAACCTCAGTTCATTTTAGCTTTTAGAATTTTGACAGACAAATTAGATATGAAATCATAAACTGTGTAATATTTTCACCACTGTGCAGCTGCAGATGAATTTACAAACTGTGAAAAACTAAACAAACAAGGACACTGACACTCTTGTACAAAACTGTTAATGCGGTAAGTTGATATATTTATTTTTCTGCACATTAGAGCTCTGAAACTTTTAGGTTCGTTCATTTAAACATCAACATTTAGGTCTGATTCTGTCCCACAATGAAGGAAACGTGAAAATCTTTTTAGTTTTTTGACAAATCACATTAAAATTACTGTTAGTGACTGAATATATTCTCTTTGATAAATACCATTATGACAGCAAATCAGAACCAAACATAAAAACATGTTTACATATTTTCTGCATCAACAACTAAATGCATGTAGGGTCCCATGATAACATCCATTCATCCTGTTGTAGCTTCACACCTTTGTATATGTGTATATTCATTATGCCTTGCACATTGTCTTTCTGAGACCTTTATTATATGTTTATTTTTAGTCTAACTGTACTTTTGTAGTTCTTGTCCTGCTTCTTTTGTGCCTCATCAGTATCCAGCTTCATGTTTCGACTTTGAGGGATCAGTAAAGTTGATCTCATCTTATATTTAGAGGGATTAGCAATGTACAACAACAGGTTTGCAGATAAAACCACTGAATGTGAATCATCAAGAGAATTAGTAAAAGAGAGACGTTTCTTACAGCTGATTTAAATCTCAAATTCTGAACATTAAATCCTCCAGAGCAGGTTAGCTGTGCAGCATCAGTTACCATGGAGATGTAGCTGTGCAGACTCAGTTACTATGGAGATGTAGCTGTGCAGCACCATGAAAATGTAGCTGTGCAGAATCAGTTTCCATGGTGATCTAGTTGTGCAGCATCAGCTACCATGGATTAGCTGTTTAAAAAAAAAAAAAAAAAAAAATCAAGTTTTATATAAGTGTAATTTTTAAAACCAATTTCCAATTATTTTGCAGATTTTCCATATTGTGATCGATTAAAATAACAACTATTAAAATCACAGAAAAATTACATTAATTTACATGTTAACCCCCAAAAATATTCAAAAATATAAATAATACACATCAAAAAGTTATATATTTTTTTAAAAAATTATAATATTCTGTTTGCCAGTGTGTGACCATAAAATCACACGTTATTGTATTTAAATCAGCTAAAATATGATTTTATTATATTTGCAGTAATTTTATTAGTTTTTAAATTTTTTTCTTGTTTTTTTTCTGGTACCACCACTGCTGCCAAATTCCATCCATCCATCCATTATCTATACACCGCTTAATCCTCATTAGGGTCGCAGAGGGGCTGGAGTCTATCCTACCTGACTCGGGCGAAGGCAGGAGACACCCTAGACAGGTCGCCAGTCTGTCGCAGGGCTACATACAGAGACAAACAATCACTCTCACATTCACACCTACGGGCAATTTAGAATGATCAATTAACCTCAGTATAATTTTGGACTGTGGGAGGAAGCAGGAGTACCCGGAGAAAACCCACGCATGCACAGGGAGAACATGCAAACTCCATGCAGAAAGATCCCGGGCAAGCCGGGACGTGAACCAGGGACCTTCTTGCTGCAAGGCGAAAGTGCTAACCACTACACCACTGTGCAGCCCCTGCCAAATTCCAATTTTTAATTTTTTTTTCTTTTTTTACTGTTTTTCAGTTTTTAAATTTGTTTACTTTACAGTGTAGCAGGTAAAAGAGAAAAACATTTGGCAGCCTCTGACTTTGGGCTCAACATCCCTTTAACACGAGGAAGTAACACGAGGAAGCATTTAGCTATGACAGCAAACCTGAATTCACTCAGCAAAGCAGCAAACGGACAAAAAACAAACAAAAAAACTGAACTCCACGATGTATTTCTGGATAATTCATCTCAGATTCCATCCACAGAAAGACACATTTACGGTGCGGTTGTTCGGTTTCATGGCTGCAGGTTTTCATGTGAACAGACTGACAGCGTCCAACACTGAGAAAAGCCCGTCAGCTGAACAGCGGAGGGGATTCCTGCCTCCCAGTGCTGCAGTATTTATTTTTGTTTCCATTGCGGCATCTAGCTTCAACAAAGTGCTGCAGCCACTTTTTGGTCCACCCTCCCCCAAACACACACAGAGTTCATTGTTAGTGCACGCGGTCATGGGATCGGAGCTGCTGCTGCATGTATCAGGGCTCAGCTCCTCTAATCCTCATCGATTCACAGCATTCTACTGCTCTCCAAAGAGAAGCTACTGTTTGTGGGTTCAGACTGAGAGTCTCCCGCAGCTTTTAGTGTTTCTAAAAGTGTGCCTTCAGTCTGGATGCATCAACAGGGAGTTGGGCGGAGGTTTGCATCTAAATCAGGAAGTGCATCCTTAAAACAGCATCATTGTTGGACTGAAATTCAGCTGAACATATTCAGAGGCAGAATTTATGATTAAATCAAATTTAACTGAATATTACAATTTAAGTGAAACGCTGTCACCAGTGGGCTGTAATCACACTGAAATATTATGAGCAAAGGACAAAAAAAATAATAAAACACTAGGAACAGACCCTGAGTGTGTTATATATTTTATCATTCAATCATATAAACTTAAAATAAAACATTTGATTGCAATTTTTTTTGGGACAATTTACTGTTATTTTAGCTGTAACATGCTATATACACTTCTGTTCAAAAGTTTGTCACCCAGGCAATTTCAAGTTTTCCATGAAAACTCACACTTTTATTCATGTGCTAACATAATTGCACAAGGGTTTTCTAATCATCAATTAGCCTTAGCTAACACAATGTAGACTTAGAACACAGGAGTGACGGTTGCTGAAAATGTTCCTCTGTACCCCTATATAGATATTCTATTAAAAATCAGCTGTTTCCAGCTAGAATAGTCATTTACTACATTAACAATGTCTACACTGGATTTATGAATTTAATGTTATCTCCATTAAAATTAACATTTCATAGGGGCCCCAAACGTTTGAACGGTAGTGTATATATTTTTAAATATACCAACATTAATCTAATAATGATTTTATTTTAAAGGTCCCATCAGGTAAAAATATGTTTTTATTCAGCTTGTCTTAAAAATCATTTTTTTCTACCATCCATCTTCCCTCAACTAGATAACCTCCCAGCTTTACAACCAGTCAGAATTTTATTCTGATTTTCTGCAGAAACTGAGGAACCAATAGCAGTCCAGCTTTGTGTGGCCCCTCCCCCTCATTGCTTTCAGGTGAACCAATCAGAATGAGCAGCTGGTTTATTTACTTTCTACAGCTGCTTCTGCTAAACTCTAAAATGTCTGAACCTTGAACTAAACTCACCAAATGTTCTGCTGTTGGCTGTAAGAGTGAACACAAGAGTCTCCATGCACTAACAGCATCTGAGGGACTGAACACCCGGTGGATTACTGGTATTATTGATGCTAACGTCCCCACAACAAGAGGAGAATCCTTAGTGTTAGCATGTTCTGTTGCTAATGAGGCTAACCTTAGCAAAGACTGAGTGGGTGTTTTCATGTTTCCATCTGCTAGCTCTCTGTGCTCACATAAACTGCCTTTAAATACAGCTGAATTCCAAATAAAGCTGTTCCCATTTACATATTCACTGAAATCCTTTCATTCTACATGTTACCCAACAGTTACTTCATTTCCAAACTGTGGCTCTGCAACAGAAATACAGATTTTATGGCATCGTCTGACAAACTCACCAAACACGAGTTAAAAACAACACCAGTGATATGAATGTACAGATATTTTTGCACAAAATGATCCTCAGGTCGAAAGTTAAAAGATAAAAAGTCTTGCTCTCACACACTCATTCATCTGTCAGCCACAGGTAGAGAGAGTCTTCTTCCTGAAGGGGGTGGATCCAGCAGCAGCTCAGCTACATTTAAAGCTAGAGACACTGAAACCATCCAAACCAAGAGTTATACAGTCAGGAAGAAATCAGTCATCTTTGTGGTGTTTGAAGCTTAAACACTGGAAGAAACCTTCTGAAATGAGGAACAATCTGGGAGCTTTAAATTCTGGGCCTCATGCAGCAGGTTGTGTATTTATCAGAGGAGGCAGAGATGAATGTGGAGCTGAATCGAGCCTCGGTTGTTTTGTTTTTCTGCGCAGAGACTCCGGAGGCTGTAAATATTCACCATGCTCCATTCACACAGAGGCTGTAAATCCCCCGTTTATGGTTAGACCAGTAAAAACAGCGAGCTGTGAACTCAGCCAGCAGGTTGGAGAGGAGAGAAGAAGGAGCTCAAACCAATGGACTTGACTCACATTTTGCTAAAAACATAATCAAGAATGTGAGGTTGACAGTTCATTTTTGACCTTGGAAAGCGTCCTTTAGTTTTCCTCAGAGGCTGAAGGATTCCAGGACTCCTTCATCAATCAACATTCATTCAGGACTTAAACCAAAATATAAATGATTTCTGTCGTTACTATACCAGTCAAAAGTTTGGACACCTCTTCTGATTCAATGCAAGTATGTGGACAGCAAAGTAAAATGCAAAATATGATGATTTCATTTATCCACTCACCTCTAAATTTCATTAATTTTATTGAAGATTAAACCTGCAGGACAAACAATGAGTGACTAAAATTATGGATGCACAAGGCTGGATTTTTGCAGATATTTTCTGTATTTTTTGACTACTTTTGCAGGTGCTGATGCTGATATATGCACAGATTTGTTTCCATCTAATTGCAGAAAACATAATTTCTCTCTTGATTGAGGCCCAGTGGCAGGTAAAGACACAAAATTTAGTGTTAAATCTGCTATTTTTGTGTTTATATTTCAGAAACAAATCTGCAGACCTTCAGCCTGCAGGTTGACATTTCATTTTAAGACACTGGTGATGGTGCACCTCTATTTAAACCTCTTCTTTGGTGCATTTTGGGTTGTGTGTTTATAGACTAAAATATTGTGTGTGCTGTATATGGAAACTATAATTATCAGAGAAGCTCAGTTCTTACATGTTTGACTCTTTGATTTCCAGAGATTTTGAGTTCAGCTGTTTTTCACTTTCAGCTTCTAATGTCTGGAAGTAAAACAGAAAATGAGGAGGGAAAACATTCAGAAGAGAAGCTGCCCTGAGCAGATCTAAAGAAGTTGTGAATCTTCCTGCTGCAGAACGTGCAGGAAGCCAACTGACATCTTTAAAATCCTCTGTGAGAACCTGATGTCACCGTATGAATAATGTATAAGTCCTATAAGGTTTTCCTCTTATGGCCATGCATATTTGACTGAATCTGCTATTTCTGAGAGGCAGGAGCATCACACAACATGCAGCGTGTTCAGTGTATTTATAAGCACACAACCGTCACAGCTGAAGCCCAATGCTGTCCTCTAATATAACTTTAATTCAGGAGTGGAAACACTCCATGTTTTCCTTGCTGTCAACACACTAAAACCAAGTGTTGTGCTTCCGAACCCGCATAGCGTCACTTCAATGGAGCAACAAATACATGTTTATCCAGTCCTGAAAGTAGTCCCCAGCGAAGGCAACGTTTCCTCCTGAAACTACAAGCTGGTGAGGAGTTTTGAAAGATTTAAGTCTTTAGTAGAAACAAGAGCAGGTCAGGACCAAAACATGGGATAAAGCGAAAAAGCAACAAAAAGCTGTACAACTGTGAGGCGCTTATGTTGTCCGGAGCTTTTCATGGAACAAGACTCGTCACCCAGAGGTTTGCTTTTGCACAGGTGTAATTTAACCCAAACTGTGATCTTTCTCTGAAACTAAACTCCCTAAATTTAACTGAATTTTTTGTAGCATAAAACAAAAGCAAACAGCCACAGAAAATGACAGAAAACGCTAATGGAAAAATTTTCATTTTTCCAACTGGAAAGCATTTGGTTGGGTGTATTTTAAATCAGGTTTGGTGCCGAGAATGAACCAAAATGCTAACCACCAATACATTTTTATAAACACTGTATTCTTTTACACAAAAGTAAGCTAGCTGAAACCAAAAACTGGTTCTTTGCAATGATGCCGTAGAAGAACCAGTTCTAGCTCCACGAAGAACCTTTTATCAAAGATTATTTCAACATCACTGTGACAAAGCGGGTGAAAACTCTCATTTCACCTCACCACTTGTCCCTTAATACTTTCATCTTACACATTACACAACACAAACCATCCTTCTGTGTATTTGGTTTTAATTTAACCATGCTAGTGTAACATTGTAGCACTTACTATCCTGGCTTTGTTTGTGTTAATTTGTTGCAGTTTACATCCATGGGTTAAATGAAAACACACAGCCATAATTAGTTTCAGTTTTCCTTTATTAAATTACAGGTTAAATGTTTTGAATTGTTTGTTCCTTTGTTCAAACTTACCTTTCTTTGTTCCTTTGTTCTGGTTCACCATGCAGGCCTAGTGTTTGGGAGGAGGCCGGCCCAGCACTTCCTGAATTTATGGTGTTGCTGATATCAGCGTGATATCACTGGACCAGACCAAGTGGAGGGGTTTTTTTCTTTGGATTATTGTTTCTTTTGTATTAAAAGCATTAAGCAGTAATGCCTTTACATATACACTTGCAGGAAGACATTTATAAATTCCTATAGGTTTGTAGTGTGTATGGTTATACTGTTCACTGAGTTGTTTGCATCTAGGTTAAACAGTAGATCACCGTACTGCATCTATGTAGAACTCAAGTGAATAGGTGTGAATTTAAAGCCCTATATAACGAGTTAAGATTTGGCTACCTCTGGAGAGAGGTGAGGCTGTGCTGCCACAATGTGAGTTTTTTTTCTGTTGAGTAGCTACAAGATTATTTTTGACATTATTTTTCTTTGTAAATTCTTTTGTATTGTTTTGTAACTTTAATTTTTCACATTAATTGAGAAACACTGTAAAATAAAATCTGCACCTCTTTGGCACTCAAGATGTCTGCTGAGTCTGTCTGCCTACCACCTTCCTTGACTATTCTGGCCAGGCTACATCACAATCACCCAAATATGTCTCAGAGAACCAACAAAAAATCGCTCCTTTAGGTACGATGAAAATAGTTTTTTTTCCCGAATTTGCAGCATTTCTAGGGACACTCTTAACAAAAAAACTAATTAAATTACCATGTTTCAGTTCAATAAAAGGGCAAAATTTCCAAGGTGGGTGAATACACTTTGTTCTTACACAAAATAATGGTGCTAGATTGAATGAACAACAGTCCTTCACAGTGATGCCGTAGAAGAACCATCTTGAATTTCATAAAAGCAAACTTTTAAGAAGAGATTCTTTCAGGACCATCCAAATGTATGTCAGAAAACCAACAAAAGTGGTTCCCTTAGGTACCATAAAAGTATTTTATTTCAGAATTTGCAGTATTTCTAGGTTCATTCTTGTCAAAAACAATTGCAGCCAAAGGGTAAAACTTCCAAGGTAGGTGAATATTTCTGATAAACATGTGCTCTTTCACAGAATAAAGGTGCTAGCTGGAGCCATCGATGGTTCTTCACAGTGATGCCATAGAAAAACCATTTCTAGTTCCACAAGACCCAAATGTGCCTTAGAGAACTAGCAAAAGTGATTTCTTTAGGCACCATAAAAATGTGTTAGTTGAGAATTTGCAGCATTTCTGGGTCAATTCTTGAGAAAAACTCACTAAATTACCAAAATTCTGTGCTGGAACAAAAAAATGGATCTTCACAGTGATGCCACAAGAACCATTTCCAGTTCCACAAAGAACCTTTTACCAATAGATTCTTTCAAAAGCACTAAAATGTGTCTCAGAGACCCAACCAAAAATGGTTCCTTTAGGCACCATAAAACTTTGTTAAATCAGAATTGTCAGTATTTCTAGGTTCTAATCTTGTCCAAAAAAAACTAATTAAGTCACCAATATTCAGTGCAATAAAAGTGTAAGACTTCCAAGGTAGGTAAATACACTTTATATTCTTACACAAAATAGAGGTGCTAGCTGGAACAAAAAGCAGTTCTTTGCAGTGATGCCATAGAAGAACCATCTTTAATTCCACAAAGACCCAATTGTGCCTTAGCGAACCAACAAAGGTGGTTCCCTTGGGCACCATAAAAATGGATTATTTCAGAATTTGCAGAATTTCTAGAGTCATTCTTGTCAATGAAGCTAATTAAATTGCCATAATTTGATGCAATAAAAGAGGAAAACCTCCATGTGGTGTGAATACTTTATACAGGCTCTGTAATATTTAGGACACTAGGTTGTTACCGTACAGCAGGTTCAGTCTTAGACATGAAGATACAAGATGATGGGAAGCAGCTGACAGTGACTTTGTACACAAAGCCAACTGTCAACAGCTTTTTCTGTTGAATAAAATAGTCTGGGTGTAGCCTGGTGGTGCTTTCTGTGGTTATCCAGAGCTACAGAGACACTCTTCCCGCAGAGATGTGCTGCCGTTCAGCCTCTCAGATGGAGATTTTCAGTGCTGTGCTCTCAGACTCTGCAGGCAGTGCAGTGTGGATGTGACCTGCATTCAGCCTCGGCAGCACAGGGATCCCCCCGTTTAGATGCTGCTTGTAATTATTGGATTATTGAAGAATGGAGGAGCTGGTGGCCAATCTGAGCCCTTCACACTCATGATCACAATCAGAAACATCAATACCCTCCTCCTTCAGCTGCCATCCATTCTGCAGCCCCCCTCCCCTGCTCAGACTGCTGAGTGGAGGAGGCAGAGCTGCTGGGAATCCCACAGTCATATAACCAGCTCGCTGCTGCAGTCGTGGTGCTCAAGCTGTGACACTGATTAACCGGTGGCTGTTTTTCTAAATCTAGCAGCTCAACCTCCACATGGAAAAAATTAATCATTTTTCCATCTACTTGAAGACACACTCACTGATTTCGTTATGGCTCCCATTTTTGCTAAAACGTCCCGTCGACTCAACGTTAAGATGTCAGTGTTTCTGTCTCTGATTCGATGGCAGCAGTGTTCAGTCAGGTGTGCAGAAATGTGTAGGTGTGAACAACCAGTGCAACACATTTCTAGAGAGACTGCTGGAAAATGTGCCTGTACATTGATTTTCTGCTCTCTACGACGACAGGCTTCTCACCCCACCTTCTGGCATCGACACTCTGAACAGGTAGAAACTCTCTGACTGTGTTTTCTAAGAATTGACTGGTTTAAAGTGTGCTGTTGCATCCCTGAGGTGAAATCAAGCACTGAAAACCACAGAAATCTGCCAATCTGCACAAAATCCAAAGATGTTTTGGTGCTTTTGTTGCCGTTAGAGCTGATTCAGACGGAGCACCATGGCTACATGAAATCCAGTGCTGGTACAACCAAGTAGCTTGCAATTTGCAGCAAATCAGCTCTCAGTTTGCTTAAGAACGTTGGAAACTACAAGCTGCTCCAAGCTAAAGGCGGCCATCATGCTCTCTGCACAATACCAAAACTGTTTTACCAATCTGTAATACATTTGGTGAAAGAAACGACATCCTGGACGAGCCCCTACTTTATTACAGCCCAGCATACGAGGTTAAAGGGAAGTAGCAAGAGAAACCACCTAAACTTAACCAGCTAGTTTTCAGTGTAAGCATATGAAAAACCGACTGACAACAGTGGCATAAGACAAAAGTCAACAGCAACAAAAGGACCACAGTGCACTGCACAGTCTCCAGGATGGACGTCCTGTGCTTCCGTAACTGGATCTTATAGTATAGCAGTGAAAAGCCATGTGACGCCAATAGAACAAATCAGGCCAGTCTTCTAACAGTTTCTGGTCTTTATTACCAAACAAATGCATTTCTAAACTGAGTTTTGAGGTTATTAAGCGCTGACAGACGTGCTCACAAACTGGCAGCTCCATCACCATGGTTGCTGTTATTGTTGGTGGACCATCTGGTTCACAACAATTCACACTTGGAGGCTGTGAGTCCTGGTCGTTAATGGGCCATTAGCCATGTGAGCTGGAGAGACCATGAACTCTGTAACTCCCGATTAGTCAGTTAGAACTGAAGAAGCCTCTTGGATGAGAGGTGGGACGTTTTCAAGAACCTCCAAGAGAGGTGCAATTGATTTCTACTGAAGCTCCTGCAATTACCATGACCTGGATGACTGAGAAGACATATCACAAATTGCTGTTTCAGGTCATTTTAGTGGGTTCCACCCTTGAAATTGTTGCTCCACAGCTCTACTGGGGGGCTAAAACTTGAACACACTGATTTTGTCACGCACTTGTTCATTCCTAAATTAAACATTTGCCTTAAAAACAGAAGACATAGTTCATCCCATTCCCCATAAAATGCCTATACAACTAAAGCTAAACTGCAGTTTCATTTAGGTTTTCTACGTCTTTCAGTAAAAATAAAAACATATTTTCAAAAGAACCACAAAGTCTACATAAGAATGTAGGAGGGGAGGATAGAGATCAGCAACCAGACCTCAACCCAGGAGACCAGCGTTCGCTGTGGGACCATCCTTTTTGAGTTTCATTTCCACTCACTGTTTGATTGGAAATAATGCACAAAATCCAGTTGGTTAGGCTTTGTTGAACCAAAGTTGATCTCGCTTCTATTAAAAAACAGGTAATGAAGAAAACTTAAAAAACACTGATTATACAAAAAGGAAAAACTGGAGGTGAAGGATGGTAATCAGATAAAATATCTGAAAATATTGAAGTGTGGGAAAGTATTAATGAGAGGAACATCTGGAATTACCTGTTTGGCCTGCTGTTATTGAGACCAACTGTGGAAATGTGGAACAAAGCAGATTTAGATGCATGTTTACAGTAATTAGTGAACACAGTTTAAAGAGGTGTTGCTGAACATTCAATTGTGTTTGTACTGAACACCTCTGAGAGTCGGTGTTTATGTGTCCAGGGCCACTGTGAGTCTATTTTAGCCTGAGCAGCTGCTGAAGCAAGAAATTCACTAAAGTGATGTATATACTGTATAAATGTCTGTATTTGTCCACAGTTGACTTGAAATGAATAATTATTTGGAATGGAAAAAGGAGAAAATGGACGGAGGAATGTGGCACTTCTTCATCCATTCAGCTGCCTCCTGTTCTTTGTGATCACATATCAATAAAGTAGTTGTCATTTGCATAATTTTTGCTTCTGTTGTCAGACAGCAGAACCGGAGTGACTCAGGGTATTTGCTGAATCAGATGTGGAGGATGTGGGAGGAAAAACGATGTTTGAGCAGACTCAGATCATTGGTCAAACACTCATCAAAATGACAACTTTGTTTTTCAGGAACCAAGAGGAACACTGAGATTTAACTGCCCTGTTTTTGTGCCAATGTCGCTCGTGTAAATGTGGACTAGTTGTGGACATACGTTTCATTTTAACCACTGTTCCTTTTCACACTGAATATTTGTATGAGCACTGGAAAAGTGGATAATTTCCTGTATTGTGCATTAATGGATGTCTTCATCTTTAATCAGTTTCTTATCACGTGTTAATATACATAACATTAAATGTTCACAGCACTGTTTATGGTGGCAAAACTGCCTGGTGAGGAACGAATAAAGGTGTTTATAGTAGTGAAACTGCCCAGGAAAAGCTGACCCCAGATGTGAGTGGTGGTAAAACTGCCTGGGGAGAGGCAGCTCAAAGTCTTAGTGGTGGTTAAAGTGCCTGGTGATGGGTAGCTCAAGATGAAACTGCCTGGTGAGGTATGAATAAAGGTGGTATTGGTGGTGCTACTGTCCATAGAGAGATGCTCAACGGTTTACTAGTGGTCAGAACTGCCTGGGGAAAGTTGTCAGATGTCTCAAGATGTTAATGGTTGTGAAACTACATGGTGAGGGACGATCCAAGGTGTTGCTATTGGCGAAACTCTCTGAGGAGAGATAGCTCAAAGTGTTAATGATAGTAAAACTGCCTGGGGAAAAATAACTGAAGATGTCAATGGTGGTGAAACTGCCTACAGATGGAAGTCTCAGGGTTTTAATTGTAGCAAAACTGCCTGGTGATGGATGACTCAAAGGGTTAATGAGGATGAAGCTGCCTAGTGGCGGATGGCTCAAGGTTAAACTGCCTGGTGAGGTATGAACAAAGGTGGTATTGGTAGTGATACTGTCTGTAGAAGGATGCTCAAGGGTTTAATCGTGGTGAAACTGTCTAGGGAATGATGTCTCAAGATGTCAGCAGTTGTAAAACTAAATTGTGAGGGATGATCCAAGGTGTTAATAGTAGTAAAACTGCCTGGTGATGGATTAATCAAGGTGAAAGTGCCTGGTCAGGTATGAGTTCATTTGTTTATGATAGAAAACTGTCTGGAGATGGATTTATCAAGGTTTTAGTAGAAGTAAAACTGCTTGTGGGAAAGATGCTTTAATGTATTAATCCTGGTAAAACCACCTAGTGAGCAATGATTCAATGTTAAACTGTACTGGAGAGTCATCACTCTCCAGTGACTCAAGGGGTTAAGAGTGGAAAACAACCTGACCAAGTATGAGTCAAAGTGTTAATGGTGGTGAAACTGCCTGGTGAGGTATGAGTCTAAGTGATAGTGCCTGGTGAGGAATGACTCAAGCTGTTAATGGTTGTGAAACTGTCTACGGAAAGATGGCTCTGGTTGTTAACAATGATAAAACTGCCTGGGGAGTAGGTGTGGTGGCAATGGCTTGTTGTGGAGGAACTTTGTGAGCTCATCACGTCATCAGTGACTTTGCTAGCTTATAGCTCCATGATAATTTCAAAGAATTGTTGCCGGTGGTGGAACTGATTGGCGAGGGAGGACTCAAGGTGCTAATGGTGGTGAAACTGCCTGGGGAAAGTTGAGTTAAGGTGTTAATGGTAATGCAACTTACCATAAAGGTTCAAGGCATTAACGGTGATGGATAAGGTTGTTGCCTATTGTGAAACTGCCCGATGAAGGACAACTAAGGTGTTAACAGTGGTGAAGCTGCCTGGTGAGAGAAGACTCAAAATGTTAACTGTTTAAAACTGCCTGAGGAAAGATGACTGAAGATGTAACTGTGGTGAAACTGCCTATAAGGAAGGATGACTGAAGATGTTAACAGGGATAGACACTGTTTTTTGAGGAATGACACTAGGTTTATTTGTGGTGAAACTGAATAGTGAGGGTTAATGCAAATGTTGCCAATGATGAAACTGCTTGGTTAGGGATAATTTAAGCTGTTGCCAGTGGTGAAACTGCTTGTTGTAGGAGCACTCAAGGAGGTAATGGTGGTAAAACTGCACGAGGAAGGATATCGCAAAGTGTTAGTAGTATAAAAAGTATTTCTTACATTGCTTTATGTTCCTTTTACACTTTGTCTTGATGCTTCTCTGTAAAGCACTTTGAGTTGGATGTCTGTGTAGTTTCTCATTCATCCAGGTCATGGTTATCCAAAGTTGTTTAAATCAATCCAACTGGACTTTAAGAAAGTTCCTTGAAGACGTTTCACCTCTCATCCAAGAGGCTTCTTCAGTTCTGGTGGTGATGTTGCCTCAGCTTATAACCTCTGTGAGGTGTGGTCAGCGCTATTCACATTCCGACGACCATTGCCAAGGCCTATCTGGTCGTTGGGAGCCAGGGAGTGACAAAGGGGGTCGTTGAAATGCGAGTTTAACCCCCCCCCACCCCCCCACCCCCCCACCCCCCCCACCCCTCCTTCAGAGATGGCTTCTCCACTTTGACATGGAGGGCTTCTTTCACACCTCTCTCAAACCATCTGTCCTCCCGTCCAAAATCTGAACATTGGTGTCTTGAAATGAGTGTCCCTCTTCCTTGAGGTGAAGGAAGACCGCCCAATCCTGTCCTGAGGAATTGGCTCTTCTGTGTTGAGCCATTCGCTTGTTAAGTGGCTGCCACTTAAGTGGCTGCCACTTAGGACAGGATTCGGCGGTCTTCCTTCACCTCAAGGAAGAGTTGAGTTGGCTTATTGCTGAAATGTGCCACACAGACAAACTTGCCTCGTTGGTGAAACTGAGAAGCTTATGGAAGTGAGCCATCATTAATCGCACAAGTGCTTTCTCTCCTGTGCCATGACAGCGAGCACTGCATCACTTCCAGCTTTAATTCCACATGCAGCCGTGGAGGTGGTGTTGTTTATGAAGCGTTGGCTGAGTGCCGAGACTCAGTGAGCACAGCAGACAGGACGGCAGGGGAGGAACGGGTTAATGTATAGGAGGCTGAGCAGTGTGGGAGTCAGGTCGCAGCTATAATCAATATGAAACAGTTGGAGAAAGTTAGAAAGTGGAGACGGAGAGACGTGGAGGGGGCAGGTAGAGAAGGGGTGGGAGACAATAAAGCTCAACTGATTTGAATTCTATTCATAATTCTCTGCTGGGAGGCTGGTTAGCTGAAGGCGGCGGATGATGAGAGATGGAATGAAAGAAGGGGAGAAGGTGTGGGAGGAAGAGAGAGAAACAAAGGGAAGGACAGGATGGGATGGAGTGTTGAGTCTCTGAGGGGGAGGGAAACTGGGAATTAAATACAGCTCGGCTTCAAACAGAAATGTAGAGAGACAGACAGAATGAATGGAGGACAGACGGAGAGAGAGAGAGAGATGGGGGGGGGGTGGGGGCTGCTGATCTACTGCAACTGCTCTGTTTGATTCCTGCAAATCAAAAACAAGAACAGGAACCATTATCCTCCACACACATTCTGTCCACAGCAGTGGGCAGTGCAGCACCACAGTAATCTGATTACTGCTCCAGTTACAGGGGCTCAGCAGATGGATGCAGTCAGGCTGCAGCAGAGTGTGAGGCTGTTTCCATATTAATACATCTGTACTGGTCTTATGTAACAAGTCGTCAATCACTAGCATCTCTGCACACCTTCATACTCATCTCATATATATCATATATTAGGAGTCAGTGAGGTGCAGCTAATGATCCCACTGCCTTTACTTGTCTTGTGTCTAATGTATTACAGTTAATGTCCCGCTGTGACTGCTGCTGCGTAGAACATGAGCGCCCTCTGCTGGACCCCACTACAGGATCTGTGCTGTATGGATGTAAATCAGTTGAAAAAATCATTTAATTTAAAAGTTTTATTATTTTCACTTTTATAAAATACAGTATTCCAAACACATACTGTAAAATATGACAGCTTTAGAACATTTTTATTGTTGAATGGCTGACTGCAAAATCACAGTTTTCACTATATTCAAATCAGCAAAAAAAATCATTATTTTATAGATATTTGCAGTTCTCGATATCTAGTAATAACTAGTACATATTGTCCACATCAAAAATCTGTATTTTTAAATAGTTCTTTGTTCTTTTACGTGTGACCATAACTTACACAGTTTTACTATATTTACATCAACAAAACAAAAAATGTAAAAACATTTTACTGATGCCTGCACAGTTTTTGAACATTACACCATTTTGAACATTTTTTTTATCATATTTATATATTTCAGTTGACCTGTTTCCATTTAAATAAGCATTCTGCACACCTGTGTAAATTGATGGTTTTGAAGTTATTAGAAAATGTTTTAAAAACAAATGTTTAGAATAGAATAGAATAGATCTTTATTGTCACTGTTACAGAAAACAATGAAAATCGGCTTAGTACTCTCCGAATAGCAGCATTCAAAATAGTCTATATAACACACCTTACAAAAATATATACAACATAAGAGCAAAACACACCTTAAAAATATATATACAACATAAGAGCAAAATTGCAAATGGTATGAATTGCACTGACTCATAAATATTGCACTTGCAGGTATGTGATATTGTCATTCAGGGGGAGGGAGCAGACATTTGACAGCTTGGGGATAAAAGCTGTTTTTGAGTCTTGGTTTTGACTCTAAGTGTCCTGTAACGTCTACCTGAGGAGAGGGAAGAGAACAGAGAGTGTCCTGGGTGTGAGGGGTCTCTGGTGATTCCCCTGGCTTTCCTCTGAAGTGTGCTGGTGTAAACGTCTTTGAGGGGAAGTAGTGTGGTCCCAATCACCTGCTCTGCTGCTCTCACCACCCATTGCAGGTCCTTCCTGTCTTCTGCAGTGCAGCAGGTGAACCACACTGTACACTGTAGTTTATGAGTAATTGCGATTGTTTTGGTTAAAACTCTAACATCTATACACCATAAAAGCGCCCCAAAACCACATTTCACTTATGGTCCACATATTTCATGTTTAATTTGAACATATTTTAACACATTAAATTGCACATGTGCTATAACACTTGTACATGTGACCACATGTGTTTCTGCACTTTTAAAATTCATGTGATTTTTTTGTAAAGGGACCCAATTCATCGAAAATAACATTTCAATCTTAAAAGGTTGATCTAAATAATTAAAATTGATTTTTAAAATTATCTCTCAGCAATACATAAGTTTTTCCAATTAGTATTTACATCTATCTATCTATCTGTCTGTGTCTGTCCGTCCGTCCGTCCGTCCGTCCGTCCGTCCATCCGTCCATCCATCCATCCATCTATCTATCTATCTATCTATCTATCTCCAAAAACTTCAAAAATAGCAGTATTTTACAGATATTCACTACTTTTGGAAAAATAATGCATTATATAAATTGCACTATACTGCAGTCAATACTACAAATTTATACTGTATATACATAGTCAAAACAATCCTTTAAAATATCGCTTTCTCCTGGATTTGCAAACATCTTCTCTTGAGCACATTTATTCATTTTCAGTAGGCCTTGAAAACCAGGACAACTGTAAAGCAACAACAAAATCATATAGATAGGTTATGAAGTTTATAACTTGCTCTATGAACATTACATTATGCCATTGTAAATCAATCAGTACAATCAAAATATTTTAAAACCTTGCAAATGGCAGTTGAATGAAAAGGAAAATACAGCTGTAGATATGTGTCACCTGAAGTCCTATGTACGGTATAATATATTTATAAATTTATATGTATTTAAATATGCATAAACTTTCCTTGTATTCAATCACAAAAAACATGATTGATATATATGATATATATTGATTTACTGATTTACATGTTCAACAAATAAACAGGTCAAAACTTACAAGTTCACATTTTTTTTAAAAAAAAGATATTTTTGGAATTATTCATTCTTTCTTTTTCAAGTTTAACCATAAAATTATACAGTTTTACTGTATTTTAATTATTTTACATATTTGCCCCTAACATTTTTTGTAGTATCTGACTGTTTTTAAATGTATTTTTTTCCAGCACCTTTGCTGGAAGATTGTCACTAAGTTTTTGAACTGAACAAACAACTTTGCTCATATAAAAAAAGTAAATGTAAAATCGTGTAAAGTCACATTTTTCCCACAAATCTCAGCTCACAGGTTGTTTTGATCCACACTTACTGATGCTTTATATTACCTCTGTCTCATCAGGTTGACAGAAATGTTGGACACAGAAATGATTCTTATTGTTTTGAGCTGATCTGCAGCTGATGGAGCACACTCGTTC
This sequence comes from Amphiprion ocellaris, assembly GCF_022539595.1. Classification (NCBI taxonomy): domain Eukaryota; kingdom Metazoa; phylum Chordata; class Actinopteri; family Pomacentridae; genus Amphiprion; species Amphiprion ocellaris. The sequence goes on along the minus strand of NC_072770.1, from coordinate 7,677,000 downwards.
TATTGTGATATTCAGGGGGTCTGAGGCGCATCAGACTCATCTCGACCAGACCGTCAGCTGTGAGGATCCCAGAGTTCCGTTTGTTGGAGTGAAACAGCAGCTGATGGACCATGTTGGATCCATCAGAGGAGTTCTTCTGTTTCCACATTTCCTATTAAAGCTGCAGAGCAGAGCAACGGTTCCTTGAATGCGCTCGCTGCTTAGGGTCAGGGCCAATGGAAGGCTGGGTATTTTTGCTTTGTGACGTCACGACCCGTGCCTAGTGTGTCAGGTCACGCTCGCATCGATGGAAGCAAAGTTTTTAAATCGGGCTGCAGCAGCTGGTTTCCACAGTTCATCTGCAGACAGACGGCGAGTGAAAACTGACCAAATTCACAAAAGTCTCTAAGCAAGCACAAACAGTTGCCATGGAAACAAGAAGACGCTCCCAGAAAGCACAAATCAGCGAGGACACTGTTTGTCCAAACTGTTCAGCCAAGGACCCTCAGGATATGATGAAAGTCCAAACTCATACATCCAGCTTGAAGGACACGCTCAGAACTTTTCTGAGTGTTGAACACAAAGCTAAACAAAAGCTTAAATTGATTGTTGACCTTCAGGAGATGGAATCAGTACACACTCCAGACAGTGAAAAAGATAAAGAAGACATGGACCTTCCAGAGGTGGAATCAGTCCACACTTCCGACTTCGAAAATGGTAAAGAAGACATGGACCTTCAGGAGGTGGAATCAGTCCACACTTCTGACTTTGAAAATGATAAAGAAGGCATAGACCTTCAGGAGGTGGAATCAGTCCACACTCTGAAGGGTGAAAAAGATGAAGAAGGCATGGACATTCTGGAGTGGAAAGAATCTACACTCCCATATATAGAATGAATGAGACACAACACAGTCCAGAGGGATGAAAAAAAACAAAAAGTCAGAAGTCAAAAGAAAAGTTTAAATTTAGGGTCGATGTAATTGTCGATTCACTGATTTTTTACATCTTCAAACAAGCTAGATACGGCCGAGAATCAGAAAACTTTGACACTGTCTCTGAGCGGCTCTTCAAGAGAGTCTGGGCTGAAGTCCAGGATGAAGACTATGATCTGTCCAAACACAACTTCAAAACCCTTGACAAGGACATTTACAAGAAGATCTGCAAAAGTTTGAAAACCAAAAACCCCAAACTTCTTGTGAATCTCTTGTTGTTGGACTGCGTTGGATGACGTTGTCGTCTCCATTATCAAAGAAGCTCTGATGACCCCACCAGAGAAGTCCTCCATAAAATCCAGAATTACTGCTGGCTTCTTAGGTACTTCTTGAGTCTACACTCTGGAGAATGAAAAAGAGGCCCTGATGAGCCCATCAAAATATCCAGGTTATTTGGTACATCCAGATAACTCTTACACAGGGAGAACATGCAAGTTGCATGTAGGGGGATCCTGGGAAGGCCAGGACGCGAACCACGGATCTTATAGCTGCAAGGCGAAGGTGCCAACTACCAAGCCACTGTGCAGCCCTAAAATTATTATTATTATTATTATTATTATTATTGTTTGGTTCCATTCACCATGTACTGGTGTGAGGAACCTATTAAAAACCCTTGGGTTTATTGTTAATATTATTGTCATTATTGGGTAATTCTAATACTACTACTACTAATAAAACAGGGTAAAATAATATTATTTTATACATAATCAAAAAAATATTAAATTATTATTAAATAAATATTGAAATAAAAAATGAACACACTTCACATGTGCTATTTACAAAGTGTGTATATTATGTTAACTGTTAAAGATTTATGTTTGACTGGAAAGTTATGCGATTTTCATTGTGTTTAAATGAGCAAAAATAGCATTATTATACAGATGTTTGCTACTTTTTAAAAATAAGTAAAAATTAAAAAAAAAAAAAAAACAACACACGGGTCAAAACTACCTGTTCATGTAAGGGGAAAAAATGCCATTATTCTTTCATTCTTTTTCAATTGTGACCATAAAATTGCAGAGTTTTACTGTATTTAATTATTTCACATATTTCTTACAGAGGCAAATCAGACTTGTCAGATTTAGAGTTTTAAAAGCCATCAAATTTGCAGTTGTAGGCTTGTAGTTTTCGACTGGTGTCTTTTAAACATCCAGTTAATAAATGCTGTGGAGTCCGTTTAAGTTACAACAGTCGACTTTGTCCACCATTAAGACTGTTAATACATTGTGTAGTGATTATTAGATTTAGTCTCTTTCTTCTTTGACATCTTTTGTCTGAAGTAAGAGACACTTTAATGAACTTTTACTTTAGTGAACAAATACAGCAGAAAAATTTAAGGTGTCGTCTGTGTCTTCAGCACAAGACAGTGAAAGATTTTTTCAGATATTACTCAGTTTTTGAGCTGTGTCTTTTTAAAGCCCAGTTGATAAATGCTGCTGAGTCAGTTTAAGTGACAACAGTTAGCTTTGTCCACCATTTTGTCTTCTCCTCAACTGTCATTTAGTACTTCAGGTGGTGATTATTTGATATAAATAGTCTCAAACTTACATCTTTCTTCTTTGACAAGTTTTATCTGAGGTAAGACTCACTTTGCTTTATTAAACTTTTAGTTTAACAAACTAGCTAAAAGTGTTGGTGCTACATATGTAAATACTGGGAAAGCGATAGCTAACAAACAACAAGGAGAGAAGCTTTAGGTAGTTTGAACTACTTTATATCCAGCTTTAGACACAGCTACAGTAGATAAATGTAAGGTGTCTTCCAACTGAAGACCTCCTGTTGAATATGATTTTAATTGTTTCTTTGGTGCATAACAAATCACAGCTAGTGAGCGTAATGAATAGCTTGAGTAGTGTCTGAAATGTTAGCCTGCCAGGGTGCTCCTTTGTCTAATCGGTGTATATTAGCATCCAAAATGACAAAGTATAGAAATTCCTGAAAGAAATATAAATTTATTTTACGCCTCTATGTATTTATTAAACCCAGTGCTGTTTCTTTTATTTATGACATGTTTTAAAAATTTTCTCATGTAAAAAAAAGAAAGAAATGTTTTTTAATCTCTTTTTTTATACCTCATGTCCATCAGTTGAGCTGTTTTCATTGTCACTTTGGGCATTCAGGATCTGTGTCAAGGCTTCTGCAACAGTAAGTGTCCTTATTTGTTTATTACTTACTTATTTACTTAATCTATGCTTCCTAAATTGCCCCCAGGGGACAACATTTTTTGAATTGAATTGAATGTATTTTAAATCTGCCATAATTTACTACAAAACATCCAAGTGTAGTGATTAGAAGTGCGAAATTACAATAAAATCTAAATTATGAAAAGCTGCAGGAGAAGAAAGGTTAGTAGGAAGTGTTTTTCTAACAAAGCATAACAAAATGGCAAATATTGCTTGAAGGTTACAGAACAGTTTGGATGCAGAAATGCAGTTTTTATTTTTGTTAATGTATTGCAGAACTATTCAGTTAAACATCTGGATTGGATTGATTTGATTAACTTTAATGTAGCTGGAATGTGTTTTATCTTGGAAAACTGTATTAGATTGGGAATCGATACTGGTTTGGTGGCAAAAAAAAAACTTGATTGAAAAACAATTGGGACATTCCTAATTTTTATGATTATTAATAACGTAGGGTGTCAGCCTTAATATTCATTTTAGTCAAGTGAGGTTGTATTGTTTGAATCTTTAAGACTTTTAATCATATCTATTTAAATTATTCAGGTAAATTCACATTCTAAATAACATTGTAAAGCCTTAAAACTGAATAATAATGTCAATCTTATTGTTGTATTGCTTTCAAAAACTTGACAACATTCTGATCTAAACCCTAAAAATGAGACCATGTAGGGACATTTTTAGCATTGCATTGCAAAAAAAAAAGAAAAAAAAAAAAGAAGAAGAAGAAATTGTTTTTAGGTTAAAATTCCGACAGCTGTGGTCATCAGAATGCTGCCGTAAAATTACAGTACAAGATATTTTTCATTTACGATATAGAAATGTATTGATACTGTTGATTTTATAGTTAAAATGTGCTTCATTCCATATTTTATTGTAAAAAAAAAAAGTTTTAACCTTTAAAAATATTTTTGTTTTACTCGAAAATTTACATGAAAATACTATATAGAATAAAGTTTGTGTGAACTATTACAGCATTTTTCCATTATAAGCACAACAGTTAGTGTATTTAACATTGAATATGTATTAGTAGCAGTGACATATATGCAATAACTGCGGTTATAGCAGCCATAAATATTAAAGCATATGTATGTTATTAACACAAAAGTACATCAATTTGACTGGTACAAACTGTAATTTTTACATGAAATAAATACAAAAATTGCCATGTTACTTGTTATAAATATTACAGCATGTTTCCATTATCAGCACAACAACATGTACGTTTAAATGTGAAAAATATTTCAAGAAATAAATGCAAAAAATACAGCATTGATGTTATGCATATTATGGTATTTTCCATTAAATAACTGTGCAAGAGTAGGCAAATGTTCTTTTTCAAGAGAAAAAAAGGGAAAAAATACAGTTTTTTCCTGATTACTTTATTTACAGTGGTTCAGAACTGTTTTAGTTTACAGATTTTTACTGTTGTGGTTTGACAATATTTCACCATAAACGTTAGTGTTTACATTCTAATTGATACAGAAAAAGGGAAGAACTGGTGTCTAAAATTCCTCCAGAATGCAGAATATGGAGCGCCTGATGCTCAACTTCATGGTGGAGCACAAACAAGTGAACCCACCATGATCAAACTCCATATGGGGCTGTGGACTGCTGGGTTGTGTCTTGTGTCTCGCTGTCATAAACAAGCAGAGCCGTTGGTGCGTTCAGTCTAAATATGGCTATGGTGCTGCTCTGAGTTAGGAAGCTGCAGGGCGACTGTATAAACATCCAGCCTTCAGGTCGCCGATGGAAAATCCTCACCGGTAGCTGTAGTGTTGTGGCCTCCTGTCAGACATAATGGTGCACATGTTTTACAGTTTGTTGCTGTGATGGAGGAGAGCGAGTCACAACAAAACATGTTCAAAAAGACATTCATGTGCAAAAGTGAGAAGTCGCAGTGACATTCATACCAGGAGGAAGAACTGATTATCTAGAGCATGTGCAGCAGTTTGCATGGATGTAGTGTTTTACACAGAGTAGGTTTGGAAACTTTGGGCATCAAACATTTACTTGCATTCATTTCTATGCACCAGTTTGTTCCTTTTCTGCATCAATACATGGTGGAAGTGTCTTTATTTACACGGTTTTAAAAGAATCTGTTAAAAAAAAAAAAAAAAAGCCTGATCGCACCTTTTTGTTGCCGAACTAATGTTAAACAATGAAATAGTGTTGTTACAGTGGGTACAGAGGCTCAGAAGCAGGGAAATGAGACAGCAGCCGAGTGACTGATTTTAACAAGATTTATTGTACAAAGACTCAGATGAAAATAAATAATTAATAAACCGGAAATGGAAACTACATGAATATGCTGAAGGCGTAACAGAACTAGACTTCCCCTAGGGGAAAGGCGGACTAAGTTCAATTCAATTCAATTCAATTTTATTTATATAGCGCCAATTACAGTCAAATTGTCTCGAGACGCTTTACAGAACCCATATGCCTGACCCCCAGAGCAAGCCAAAAGGCAACAGTGGCAAGGAAAACACCCTTTTAACAGGGAAAAAAACCTCGAGCAGAACCCGGCTCTAATGTGGGGGGACCCATCTGCCTGCTGGCCGGGCGGGTTGAGAGGGACAGAAGAGGTAGAGATAGAGGGATGGAGGAGTGCAGCTACAACCAAATAAACTAACCCACAATTGGTACCACCAAGGAAGGATAACAACTAAACATTAACCTGAAATAACTGACATCCTAGACTGCCAGAAATTCCCAAACACTAATCCAGAATCCCACATAACTTTAGCAGAAAACTACAACCGACAATCAATAAAGAAACTATTATCTGGTGTAGCAAGAGCGAGAACTTAGCTGACAGTCTCTCTAGATTTAATTCAATTCAATTTTATTTATATAGCGCCAATTACAGTCAAATTGTCTCGAGACACTTTACAGAACCCATATGCCTGACCCCCAGAGCAAGCCAAAAGGCGACAGTGGCAAGGAAAACACCCTTTTAACAGGGAAAAAAACCTCGAGCAGAACCCAGCTCTGTATGTGGGGGGACCCATCTGCCTGCTGGCCGGGTGGGTTGAGAGGGACAGAAGAGGTAGAGAGGTAGAGGGTTACAGGTGGAGGTAGAGGGATAGAGGTAGAGGGATAGAGATAGAGAGGTGAGGGGTGGGGGGTGGGGAGACACAAGGACCATAAAACACACAGTTTAATACGTGCATGATAAGACAGATGATACATGCAATGTACAACTAACATGGAAACCAATTATAGTTTACTGCTATGGTGTACGGCTCTGGCATTAAATATACTACATATGTAGCTGGTGTTAAATTCAAAAATATGTAGAGGAGCAAATCAAGTATAGTAAGGGCAATGCAGAGTAGATTGGTGGGAATGGGCAGCTGGAAGCAGTGGGCTGGAGGAAGGTCAGCAGCAGCATCCCACAGATGGAGATTGGGCCAGTTGGTGGGAGAACAACCAAAGATCTGAAGCATCCAGCTCTGGGACCAGGGACACTCGGAGAAAGGACACAGGGAGAAACAGAGTAAATGTAATGCAATAGTGGTATATATAGTAAATACATAGGTAGTTAGAGAAAGGCTCAGTGCATCAAGAGAGGTCCCCCAGCAGCCTAGGCCTATAGCAGCATAACTAGGGGACGTCAAGAGGGGAAGTCAGTTGTGCAAATGAAAACACCAGCTCACCCCATCAGGGTCCCCTTGTCAGCCCTAACTATAAGCTTTGTCAAAAAGGAAGGTTTTAAGCCTGGTCTTAAAAATAGAGAGGGTGTCCGCCTCCCGAACCCAAACTGGGAGCTGGTTCCACAGGAGAGGCGCCTGATAACTGAAGGCTCTGCCTCCCATCCTACTTTTAGAGATTCTAGGAACAAGTAAGCCTGCAGTCTGAGAGCGAAGAGTTCTGCTAGGATAATATGGTACTATCAGGTCTTTAAGATATGATGGAGATTGGTTGTTAAGAGCTTTATATGTCAGAAGAAGGATTTTTAATTCTATTCTAGATTTAACAGGAAGCCAATGAAGAGAAACCAGTATAGGAGAAATATGATCTCTCTTGCCAACTCCCGTCAGTACTCTGGCTGCAGCGTTCTGGATCAACTGTAGATGTCAAAGAGCTTTGGGACAACCTGATAATAAGGAATTACAGTAGTCAAGCCTAGAAGTAACAAATGCATGGACTAGTTTTTCTGCATCGCTCTGAGACAGGATGTTCCTGATTTTCACAAAAAGGGAGTCCTACAGATTTGTTTTATGTGTGAGTTAAAGGACATGTCCTGGTCAAAGATAATGCCAAGGTTCCTCAGAGTAGTACTGGAGGCCAATGTAATGCCATCCAGAGTAGTTACTCTGGATATACAGTTGTGGTCAAAAGTTTAGATACACTTGTAAAGAACATAATCTCATGGCTCTCTTGAATTTCCAGTTATTTCTACAACTCTGATAGAGTGATTGGAACAGATACTTCTTTGTCACAAAAAATATTCATGAAGTTTGGTTCTTTTATGACATTATTATGGCTTAACATAAAAAGTGACCAAATCTGCTGGGTCAATAATATACATACAGCAACATGAATTAGCAATTTTGGTGACTTAGAAAGTTGTGTCAGTGAAATGAGCTTCATAGCATGGCTTCTTAACTTCTTGTGAGTGATTATGAGTGACTACAGCTGGTGACTTCTGAGACCATTTAAATAGGGCTTGTACTGTTCTCTGTACGTGTTATATACAGCTTGTATGTCAACGCAGTTAAACAGCCAGCCAAACTCGGTTTTCACGAGCCAGGAAGCGAGCGCCTTGCTCCTTTATTAACGTGTCATGGACTACAGGTGAAAACTTGTGAATGAAACTGCAAATGTACAAACAGAGAAGAGGAAAGGGTACTTTTAGCTTGGTTATAAAGCTGTCACACTGATACAAACTGCTAGCAAAGTGCTACCAACAACCATTACACATCAGACTAATGAATGAATGCTATGCTAACATGCTACGTAACTTATCACGTAACGCCATTGATACGCTGATGTGCTCATTCACATGCTAACATAGTCGGACATTAGCTTAACACATTTCTGAGATCAAACGGACTAAACCACAATAAATGCTTCTCTACAAATAAACAACAGCCAAATTAAGTATTTTATAGTAATCCTCAACACTAAACAATAAGAAAAAAACTTACAGCCATTGCTTTCGCGGGTGTAGTAAAAAACGTAACAGGAGGAACGCTATCACCATGTGTCTGCTTCTCCCTGCGTGTGTACAAGTGAGCGTCTCTCTCCCATAATGCAAAGCACATCCTTTTTAACATTTCACAATAAAACACTGATGAAATCATTTTAACTTGCTTTTTAAACTGTATATTATTTAATCATAAATGAACTGTTATCTGCGGGCAGAACACTCCCCGTCTGGCTTTACCAATGCCACTAACTTTAACTTTTATGTGTTAGTCCTCTTCAAGGAGGATGATGACATCAGAGATGGGCCGCAGGTAAGTCTTTGATGTTCCCTTAGATGATGTCCGCACCTCGACCTTGCGAACCTTGCCATCACTACTTGGAAAGGTAGATGTTACAACAGCCATAGGCCACTCATTCCTAGGAACTTGGCCTTGTTTTAACATCACAATGTCTCCAGGTTGCAGGTTGCGATGGGTTTTGTGCCATTTGCGTCTTGAGTGCAGAGTGCTGATGTACTCATTCCTCCAGCGGCTCCAGAATACATTAGCGAGAGCTTGTACTTGTCTCCACTGAGCTCTCAGGAGATCTTTTTCAGTAAAGTTTACAGGTGGAGCAGATAAGCTTGGCTTTTGGGTCAAGATCATGGCAGGGGAAAGCAGAAAAGGCGAGGAAGGGTCCGACGAGACCGGAACCAAAGGCCGTGCATTGATTATTGCTGATATCTCTGCCATTAAGGTACACAGCACATCATGCGTCAGATGAATGTGTTTGTTCTGCAAGAGCATGGAGTCCAAGATTCGGCGCGTCACTCCAATCATCCTCTCCCACACTCCCCCCATGTGGGAAGCGTGTGCTGGGTTGAACTCCCATGTGCAGCCGTTGCTATGGAGATACTTCAGGATGCTGGTTTGGTTTTCGTCGGGCTGTCTCATGCCCAGTTCCAAATTAGCTGCAATGAAGTTAGTGCCCCTGTCTGACCTGAGCTGTTTTGCTGGGCCTCTAACTGCAAAGAATCTCCGCAGTGCATTTATGCAGCTGTTAGTATCCAATGATTCAATAACTTCAATATGGACACCCCTAGTATTCATACATGTGAACAGAATTGCCCATCGTTTGCTGTGAGCCGCGCCCCCTCGTGTGCGACGAGTGACCACTGCCCACGGTCCAAACACATCAAGTCCCACGTAAGAGAAAGGTGGAGATGTGTTGAGCCTCTCTGGAGGGAGGTCCGCCATCTTCTGTACCGCTAGTTTCCCTCTCAGCCTGCAACATGTTACACAGTGATGAAGGATAGAGCCAACCAGCCTCTTTCCAGAAACAATCCACAGACCAGCTGCCCTAATGGCCCCCTCTGTTAACTGGCGTCCCTGATGTTTCACTGCCATATGATAATGCTTTGCTAGCAGTCTGGTTACGTGACTCTGCTTTGAGAGGATAATTGGGTTCTTTACCTCTGACTCAAGGGAAGCATGTCTAAGCCGTCCCCCAACATGCAACAGACCATCACTCATGTAGGGGTCAAGGTTCAGGATTGTACTTGAAGTAGAAACTTCTTTTTTCGCTTGAAGAGCAGCATATTCTTCAGGATATGTGTCTCTTTGAGCAGTCTCATGGATGAGTCTCTTGGCAGCTGCAAGTTCTCCGGGTGTGCGAGGCCTGCTGCATCGATGCCATCCCTTGCATGTGTGGTGTTCAGTGGAGTCTGCAGACCTGTGAGAGCGTGCCTGGTGAATTAAGAGGGAAACAGCTCTTAACAAGGAGTCCCATGTGGAGAAACGTTGAAAGCGTTCAGAGGTGAGTCTCCTGGTTTTAACACTGGTAGCAAAAGCAGTCACTTGTAGTCTGACTTCCACATCCTTTTCAGGTTCTACCAGTTCAAAGAGTGTGTGGATTTCAGGCTCAGGAGGCTTGTAAAGAAAGGCAGGTCCCTTGAACCACCTAGTGTCCATAAGCTGCGATGCGGGGACGGATCTCGTCGCCAGATCTGCTGGGTTCTGCTCCGAAGGGACATAGTGCCATTGCTCGGGGGAGGTTGTCTGGCGTATGCGGTGCACTCGATTATGCACATACACAAAAAAGCGTTTTGAGTCATTACAGATGTATCCAAGGACCACTCTGCTGTCACAATAAAACTTCACTGCATCTGGCTTGTGATCCAGTTCATCTAAAATGAGCTCTGCCATCTCAACTGCCAGAACAGCCCCACATAGCTCGAGTCGGGGAATTGTGGGCTCAGGCTGCGGTGCTAGTTTTGCTTTCCCTAGCACAAATCCAACTTCACAGCGACCATCTTCGGTGACAGCTCGTAGATAAGCTACTGCCCCTATGGCCCAGTTTGAGGCGTCAGAGAAGAGACAGAGTTCGGTGTACGAGGATCTCGAGAGTGACATTGGTACGTAACAGCGAGGTATGTTAAGGCTGCTCAGCTCCTGGAGCGATGATTTCCACGCCTCCCATGTACTCAGTTTGTCATCAGGAAGAAGGGCATCCCAATCCTGAATTCCACCAGCCAGCTCTCTCAACAATAATTTGCCCCTAACTGTCACCGGTGCTGCCAGTCCTAATGGGTCAAATATGCTGTTAATAATGGAGAGTACTCCTCGGCGAGTGTATGGCTTGTTAGCAACAGCTACTTTGAACGTGAAAGTGTCTGTGTTTAAATCCCAGCACAATCCCAGGCTCCTTTGGGTCGGCAGGGTTTCATCATCAAGACCCAAATCTTTGATGCCGGAAGCCAGTTCCTCAGGTTCGAAGGCCTGCATCACAGCGAGGCTGTTCGAAGCAATTTTGTGGAGTTTCAGGTTCGACTCAGGAAGTGAAGCACAAGTACGCTTCAGCAAGTCTATAGCTGCAGACTCTGTGGGAAGCGATATCAGTCCGTCATCCACATAGAAATGTCTCTCAACAAACTGTCTGGTGTCTGCTCCAAACTTTGGCTCACCTTGCTGAGCCGCTCTCCGGAGACAGTATATAGCGACCGCTGGAGACGGGCTGTTTCCAAAGACATGCACACGCATGCGATACTCCTCCACCTCTTTCGACAGGTTATTATCCTTGTGCCATAGGAATCTCAGATAATCTCTGTGGTCGTCTCTCATCAGGAATCCATAAAACATTTGTTGAATATCAGCAGTGACTGCAACAAGGTCTTTTCTGAACCGTAACAAGACACCCAGGAGAGTGTTATTGAGGTCAGGCCCGGTCAGCAGGACTGAGTTGAGGGAGACTCCTTGTTGCTGGGCGCTTGAGTCAAACACGACTCGTATCTGTGCTGGCTTCTGGGGGTGATATACACCGAAGATGGGCAGGTACCAGCATTCGTGTTGCTCATGGATTGGTGGTGCAGACTCTGCATGCTGATTCTCAAACAGCTTTTCCATGAAGGCAGAAAACTGCTGTTTCATTTCAGGATTTTTGTTGAGGGTGCGTCTTAAAGAGCTGAGGCGAGACAAGGCCTGCCCTCTATTATCTGGGAGTGAGAGGCGAGGCGACCTGAACGGCAAAGGGGCAATCCAACTGTTCATTTCATCCTGATGGACTTCTTTCTCCATGATTTTTAGAAACATCTCATCCTCGAAGGACATGGCACACTTGTCGTTCTCTGTACGTTCAAACACTTTGAGCCCTAGTTTGTCTTCTGCTGATGAAGTCTTTGATGTGCATCTGGAATGGCCTGTCCTTTGCTCCCCGCCATAGCTTGGTTTCTCTTTTATATCAATGCTGTTGTGGCAAGGAGTGAGGAGAGATGGACGTCCGTTCTGTAAGATGTGAGTCTTGAAGGCACTTACAACAGGTTTATGAGCATTGTCAATGCACACTTCACCCACAATCACCCAGCCCAAGTCCAGGCGCTGAGCAAAGGGTGCGTTATGAGGTCCATTTACTTGCTGTCTCACTTTGTGCACGCGTATCATGTCTCTCCCCAGTAGAATCATCATCTGAGCATTAGGATCTAGCTCTGGAATTTGGGATGCAATGTGTTTTAAGTGGGCATGTGCAAGGGCGACCTCTGGTGTTGGTATTTCAGATCTGTTGGTCATTATTTCATTGCACTCGATGAGAGGTGGGAGATCCATGCATACACCTCCATTTACTGCTTCGATTTGAAAGCCCACTGCTTTCCTTCCTATCATCTCTATTGTACCTGCACATGTTTTCATCAAATATGGTGACAGGTTGCTTTCAACCCAAAACAGGTGGAAAAATTCAGAGCGAGCAAGTGAACGGTTGCTCTGATCATCAAGGATGACATACATTTTGACAGAGCGTTCTGACTGACCTCGAGGAAAGACTCGTACCAAACACACCTTTGAACAGGACCTAGAAGTGCTGCCTTCACTGCAGACCTTGGTGCACCTTGACGTCACCTCAAGTGCATGGCTGTCTTGAGGTTCTGCATCTGGCTCAGTTGTGGGTGATGGAGCAGAGAGATGGACTGAGTCTGGATGCACTGCAAAACAGTGTCTGTCACTCTCACACTCTGTACATTTCAGGATAGTCTGACAGTCTTTAGCTAGGTGGTTTGGGGAGCAGCACTTAAAGCACCGCTTGTGCTCTTTTAAGATGTTTTTTCGTTCAAACAATGTTTTCATTCTGAAGGCTCTACATTTAGCTAGAGGATGAGTCTTCTTGTGAACAGGGCAATAGTGAACAGGATCATTGTCTGGGCCTGCATCAGAGCTTGTAGTGACATTTGTCTTATGCACAGATACAGCAGTCTTGAACCCACTCGGTTTAAATGGGGCTTTTTCACCTTTGTTGTAGGACTGGCCACTATTGGACAAGATAAAGCTTGGGTCGTTTCTGGACTTGGCTTTGCCATAAACAAAGTCCACAAAAAAGGAAAAGGGAGGGAATGTCACTCTGTGTTCTTCCTTGTATCTGAAACCTATGCTGAGCCATTTGTCCTGTAAGCCTGGGGGCAATTTTTCTACAATAGGCTTTATTCCACGAGGAGTGTCGAGGTAAGCAAGTCCAGGAAGATAGCCATCACTTTTTGCCACCAGCAGCTCCATGAGAAGATCACTAAGCTCTCTCAGTTTTGTGTTGTCCTTGGCAGACAGACGGGGGAAACTATCCAGTCTTTTAAACAAGGCATTTTCAACTATTTCTGGTGTGGCATAGCACTCCTAAAGTCTATCCCAAGACAATTCAAGAGCAGCTTTGGGGTTGGCAACATGAACAGCTCAGGTTCTTTTTATGTGTTCAGAAGACTCCTTACCAAGCCACTTCACTAAGAGGTCCAGTTGTTCGCTGTACATGAGCTCCAAGTCCTGTGTTGCATTGAGAAACGATGACTGCCATGCTCTGAAGTTCTCTGGCGAATCATCGAATTTTGAGAGGCCTGTGGTCACCAACTCTCTGCGTGCAAGAAACTTGGCAAAGTCTATCATAGGTGGGCTGCTGGTGTACTGAGGAAGGTGCTGATTGTATTGTCTTTTCTGGTTATCCACTGGACCGGGAGTGAGTAAGTTATCTCTGATAAATTGTCTTTGGAGGTTATTTTGTGGATTTGGAGTAGGTGTGCAATTGGCTGCACACATATTCTCATTGGCCAGAGGTGTGAAGATACGTGTGTGCTTTTCCCCCTTGACTGCAGGTGATGTCACCGGAGAAGATTTTTCACACAGTGAGAAACCTCATTATGTGTGGGTGAAGCATTGGCTTGCAGACTGAACTGTGTTTGGCGTTGCACATAATCCTCAGTTCTCTGTTGAACTACTTGTGGTGGAACAGTGCTCCTCTCACTTTGCACATCCTCATTTTCCATAGCTGCAGCTGCTTCTAGGACCTCGGCTTCGACGCAGGCAGCTGCTGCTTCTTTTTCGATCTCCAAGACCTCTAAATCTGCTTCCAGAGTAGCTTTTTCCAGGTCTAATCTGGCTTTCTTCTTTTTAATTTCCAACTACTTTTTAGCATAGGCTGACTTGGTACGTGCTGCTTCGGCTGAAGCTCTGGCTCTGATGGCTGCTTCAGCAACAGAAGGCTTGGAAGAGGTTGAGTGTCTAGAGCTTGCTTTACTTGTAGATTTGTAAGATTTAGATGCAATGGAATTCTTGAGGCTAGATTCTGACTTAGCCTGATCATCTCTGACACTGGTTTCGATGTCCATGGCTGTGTTGTTTTACTTTACATCCACTGATGGTATGGCTTTTCACTGTACTGTTCTCTCTACGTGTTATATACAGCTTGTATGTCAACGCAGTTAAACAGCCAGCCAAACTCGGTTTTCACGAGCCAGGAAGCGAGTGCCTTGCTCCTTTATTAATGTGTCATGGACGACAGGTGAAAACTTGTGAATGAAACTGCAAATGTACAAACAGAGAAGAGGAAAGGGTACTTTTAGCTTGGTTATAAAGCTGTCACACTGATACAAACTGCTAGCAAAGTGCTACCAACAACCATTAAACATCAGACTAATGAATGAATGCTATGCTAACATGCTACGTAACTTATCACGTAACGCCATTGATACGCTGATGTGCTCATTCACATGCTAACATAGTCGGACATTAGCTTAACACATTTCTGAGATCAAACGGACTAAACCACAATAAATGCTTCTCTACAAATAAACAACAGCCAAATTAAGTATTTTATAGTAATCCTCAACACTAAACAATAAGAAAAAAAAAACTTACAGCCATTGCTTTCGCAGGTGTAGGAAAAAACGTAACAGGATGAACGCTATCACCATGTGTCTGCTTCTCCCTGCGTGTGTACAAGTGAGCGTCTCTCTCCCATAATGCAAAGCACATCCTTTTTAACATTTCACAATAAAACACTGATGAAATCATTTTAACTTGCTTTTTAAACTGTATATTATTTAATCATAAATGAATTGTTATCTGCGGGCAGAACAGGGCTCATTGGCTACAAACACTCACAAATGCTACAATGGGAAAGTCAGAGGAGCTCAGCACGGATCTAAAAAAGCGACTCATTGACTTGATCAAGTCAGGAAAGTCACTTGGAGCCATTTCAAAGCAGCTGCAGATCCCAAGAGCAACAGTGCAAACAATTGTAAGTATAAAGTGCATGCCACTGTTTTGTCACTGCCATGATCAGGACGAAAATGCAAGCTATCACCTGCTGCTGAGAGAAAATTGGTCAGGAGGGTGAAGAGTCAACCAAGAACCACCAAAAAGTAGATCCGCCAAGAATTAGAAGCTGCTGGAACACAGGTGTCAGTGTCCACTGTCAAGCGTGTTTTGCATTGCCATGGACTGAGAGGCTGCCGTGCAAGAAGGAAGCCCTTGCTCCAAAAGCGGCACCTTAAGGCTCGACTGAAGTTTGCTGCTGATCACATGGACAAAGATAAGACCTCTTGGAAGAAAGTTCTGTGGTCAGACGAAACAAAAATTGAGCTGTTTGGCCACAATATCCAGCAATGTGTTTGGAGGAGAAAAGGTGAGGCCTTTAACCCCAAGAACACCATGCCTACCATCAAGCACGGTGGTGGTAGTATTATGCTGTGGGGCTGTTTTGCTGCCAATGAAACCAGTGCTTTACAGAGAGTAAATGGGATAATGACAAAGGAGGATTACCTTCAAATTCCTCAAGATAACCTAAAATCATCAGCCCAAAGGTTGGGTCTTGGGCGCAGTTGGGTGTTCCAACAGGACAATGACCTCAAACACACATCAAAAGTGGCAATGGAATGGCTAAATCAGGCTAGAATTAAGCTTTTAGAATGGCCTTCCCAAAGTCCTGACTTAAACCTCATTGAGAACATGTGGACAATGCTGAAGAAACAAATCCATGTCAGAAAGCCAACAAATTTAACTGAACTGCACCAATTCTGTCAAGAGGAGTGGTCAAAGATTCAACCAGAAGCTTGCCAGAAGCTTGTGGATGGCTACCAAAAGCACCTAATTGAAGTGAAAATGGCCAAGGGACATGTAACCAAATATTAGCATTGCTGTATGTATATTTTTGACCCAGCAGATTTGGTCACTTTTTCTGTTAACCCACAATAAAGTCATAAAAGAAGCAAACTTCATGAATGTTTTTTTTTTGTGACAAAGAAGTAACTGTTCCATTCACTCTATCAGAGAAAAATCAGAGTTAGTAATAACTGGAAACTCAAGAGAGCCATGATATTATGTTCTTTACAAGTGTATGTAAACTTTTGACCACAACTGTATATGCTTTGAAAGCAATTTTCTAAGATGTTTGGGGCCAAACACAATGACTTCAGTCTTGTCTGAATTTAGTAGTAGGAAATTATAGGTCATCCAGGTCTTTATGTCCTTAAGACAATCTTGCAGTCTGCATAGCTGATTAGTTTCATCTGGCTTCATAGACAAATACAACTGAGTGTTGTCAGCATAACAATGGAAATTAATACAGTGCTTCCTAATAATATTGCCTAAGGGAAGCATGTATAATGTAAACAGTATTGGTCCTAAGACAGAACCCTGAGGAACTCCATGATTAACCCTAGTATGCTCAGAAGAGTCATTGTTGACATGCACAAACTAGAACCTGTCTGATAAATAGGATTTAAACCAGTCCAGTGCTGTCCCTTTAATGCCAATACAATGTTCTAGTCGCTGTAATAAAATTTTGTGGTCGATTGTATCGAATGCTGCACTAAGGTCCAATAAAATAAGTAAAGAGACCAGTCCATTATCTGATGCTATGAGAAGGTCATTAGTAACTTTCACCAGAGCCGTTTCTGTGCTATGATGCACTCTGAAGCCTGACTGAAACTTTTCAAACAAGCTATTCCTTTGTAAATGTTCACATAATTGATTTGCAACTGTTCTTTCCAGAATTTTAGAGAGAAATAGGAGGTTGGAAATTGGTCTATAGTTGGCTAAAACATCTGGATCTAGAGTGGGCTTTTTAAGTAAAGGTTTGATTATAGCAACCTTAAAAGCCTGTGGTACATAGCCTGTTACTAGAGAGAGATTAATCAGATGTAACATTGAGGAATTAATTAAAGATAAAGCCTCCTTGAACAGTCTAGTTGGGATAGGATTTAAAAGACATGTCGATGGTTTGGATGTAGAAACTATTGAAATTAGTTCAGAGAGATGTATGGGAGTGAAAAATTCTAAATATCTATCTGGTCTTACAGCCAATTCTAAAGCATCTGTACTCGATGATGACATTTGTAGGAAGGGCCAGATAAATTTTTTCTCTAATCGTAATAATTTTATTTGTAAAGAAGCTCATGAAGTCGTTACTGCTCAAAGCTAAAGGAATACAAGGTTGAACAAAGCTCTGACTCTTTGTTAGCCTGGCTACAGTGCTGAAGAGAAACCTGGGGTTGTTCTTGTTTTCCTCTATGAAAGATGAATAATATGTTGTCCTGGCATTACAAAGAGCTTTTTTATAAATTACTAGACTATTTTTCCAAGCTACATAAACTTCCTCTAAATTAGTGGAATACCACTTCCTTTCCAGCTTTCGGGATGCCTGCTTTAAAGTCCACAGCTGGGAATTATACCAAGGAGCAGGTCCTCTCTGAGATATAACTTTCTTTTTTACAGGTGCAACAATATCAAGTGTTGTACGCAGTGAGGCTGCAGCATTATTAACAATATAATCCACTTCTGTGGTGGTAAAATTATAATATTTCCCTTCCATTATATCAGTAACTGGTGCTGAACTAAATAGAGAGGGTATTATTTCCTTAAATTTAGTCACTGAATTGTCAGACAGACATCTACTGTAATGATATTTATTCTTAACTCCTATACAATCTATTGTTGTAAATTGAAATGTTATCATAAAATGGTCAGAAAGAAGAGGGTTCCGGGGACATACTGTTAACTGTTTGATTTCTATGCCATAAGTCAGAACGAGGTCAAGGGTGTGATTAAAACTATGAGTTGGTTTATTTACATGTTGAGAAAACCCAATTTAGTCTAACATTGAATTAAAAGCAGTTGTAAGGCTGTCACTGTCCACGTCAACATGAATGTTAAAGTCACCCATAATTATGACTTTATCTGAGCTGAGCACTAAATCAGATAAAAAGTCTGAGAATTGAGATAAAAACTCAGAGTAAGGAGCAGGAGGACGATATACAACAACAAACAGAACTGGTTTCTGAGCTTTCAAATCTGAATGAGAGAGACTGAGAGTAAGCTTTTCAAATGAACTGTAACCAAGTTTAGGTCTCTGGTTAATTTTTAAGCTAGAGAGGTAAATTGCTGCCACTCCTCCTCCTCGGTCTGTGATTCAAGGAACATGACGGTTAGTATGACTAGGAGGAGTTGATTCATTTAGATTAACATATTCTTCCTGCTGCAACCAGGTTTCAGTCAAACAGAACAAATCAATCTGGTGATCAGTTATCAAATCATTTACTAACAGAGATTTAGACAAGAGAGATCTAATATTTAACAGACCACATTTAATTGTCCTGTTCCTTCGCTCAGTTGAAATAGTGGTATTAATTGTTATTAGATTTTTATGGTTACTATGTCTTTTGTTTATATTTGAATTTAATGGTTCTGGAAACCATTGACGACCCGTCCCAGGTGTTTTGAAAGCCAACCAGTGGAATCCGTTGCGTCCAGGTAAGTAGACGGCGACGGTGGTTACTAACCCCAGCGGAATGGCTTTCTCGTGGTGTGGCAGGCTCACATGTGGCGTGACAGCAGCCTGAGCCTCAGAGAATCCCTGGAGAATCCCAAGGTCCACTGGAAGCCAGGAAGCCTCAGCCAGGTGGGTAATTCAACCTCCAGAGAAGATGGCAACAGAAGCAGGCAGGAGTCAGCACTGAACAGAGAAAACAGGATTAGAGCAAGGTCTAGGACACAAGATGGCTCAGACAGGTCTGGTCGTAACACTAACTGTTAGTTAGGAGACGGGCCAGCACCAAATGATAAGTTGAGTCACTTTTAAAGGGAAGCCAGCCAACTTGATTAGGCGACTCCCACCTGCACACGATCAGTAGATTGGAATCACCCACACCCGCTGCCAGCCTCTGCCACACACCTAGGAGAGAGAGATCCAGGGCTGGAGGAGGAGAGAGCACTGCCACCTAATCAGAGCCTCTGGCTGTGACTGTGACAAGTGTACTGTAATCTAAATGCTCTTTTTACACTTTTGGAATGCAATACAACTGAAGTGTTACGGTCACACACTGTAAAAGAACAAGTCTTTTTTTTTAAATCACCAAAATGATGCAATTTATTCTCCAGAAATTGGCAAAACACACCATAAAAACAATGCTTTAAAAAAAACAGCAACAACAAAGGTGCCAGAAAAAATGTATTAAAATTGGTGTGACGTTTAAAAATGTATCATCTTAAAAATTATATTTTTAGTGGATTTAAATACAGTTTAAATATTGCAATTTTCCAATCACACACAGTAGAAGAACAAATTACTATTTATAAAAAAAAATTAACAGATTTGATGTAGCCAATATTTACAGTTTTGGTCTTTTAAAATTCTAAAATTTATTTTTAAAAATAAAGAAAATGTGAATTAAAACTACTATTATTTAATTATTATCTGTAATTTAACAAAACACATTTTTGAAATATCAGTTTTGTTTTTTTAAGCATTTTTCAGTTTTTAACATACATATTTTTTCTTTCCAATAACACCATAAAAAATATGTTTTTTCTTATTTACATACAGTAAACAGAAAGTTGAAAATCTGAAGATCTCTCTGTTTTTCTTTTCAGATAAATGGTGTAATTTGGACAGTTTTAAAAAGAAACATGGCTTTCAAACCCCCCACTAGACCCAAGATCACAAAATTATAAAACCATAAATCCTGCTACTTGTGTAATTTCAGCTGCCGTCTCTGTCTTAATATATTATATTACTATTACGTGTCTCATATGTGGATTAAACCAAAGCGTTTCTTAAAGCTACAGCAGATGAATCAGATCAGTTGATCAATAATCTGCTGTTACTGTCTGAGGTTGTGTGGAGCAATGCTGCCCCCATGTGGCCAAACAGAGACACACAGCTCTTTAAATAAACAAACTGACCAAGGACTTCATATGAGTGATCCTCATTTTCCTCCTTCACATTTTTGCATCAAATATTTACAGAAATAAAGCAGGGAAAATGTTGTAAAACAGCTGTAACAGGCCAGAATTTACCTCCCTGTGCAGACCTGGGGTTAAAATGGGTCTTTTTATGATATTATGGCTAGTTTATACCCTCCTAGACCAGATTATATTATTTATATTATACACAAGGAATATTCAAGATACAGAGTGAAGCTTTAGATTTTATTTCTCACACTGTAGACATAATCTGATCCACTACAACACAGTTTTATCCACTTAAATACAAACTAGTAAATGCAAATTAAATGCAAATTACAATGAATGCATGAGCTGAACAAAATATAAGATTTGTCTTTTGTCAAATTACCAGATTGCAACACGATTCACCAACTTTTGTGAAACTTTTCTCTGCATCATAACTGACAATAATCTCACATTAGTACGATTCAAAAACTGGTGACATTCTAACTAAATAAAACATTACCTGCAGCAACACTCTAATTAGACTCCATGATGCTTTACTTTTGCGTTAATTTAATTTAGTTCAGTTATGGTCATCTGTGAATAAAATATTTTATCTTGCGTCTAAATAAATTGCTTGTTTTGAAGGGAAAATAACTTTTTGGAAGTGGGAAACAAACAGAAAAGATACATATTTTATAATATGGCGGTTCAGCTAGCAACGGGCACCATGACAAAGACTTCTGTGATGCTTAATGATGTCCAACCAGATCTCAATTAAAAAGTCTGAGGCCAAAAAGTTTGTCTTCTTCACTAAACAACAACATAAACTACATTGTTTTATCAGTTATTGATAATGCTGCCATTGACGGATTAGGAAAATATTCAAAATTAGCATCTGATGCAATTTGTGCTCCAACTTCATGAAGTCTCAGTATCACCAGATTCAAATTTTAAAGACATATTCTGCAAACTGAGTTTTGAAAAATTCCAAAACTCAGTAAAATCTGCATTTTTTTCAGTAAATTGTGATTGGTTTTTTTTACATTTATTTTCACTTTGTAGGTCTGTAATTATGTGACAGAGCATGAAATTTCATGCTCTGTCACATAATTACAGACCTACAAAAAATTGACTAATTAGTCAATAACAGCTAAAAAATAAATCAGTTTTTTAAATTGCCCCATATTTAATGTTGGTCTTCTACGTTGCAGGGACATTTTATTTTTGAACTTATATTTACAAGAAAGAAATGTTCTGAATGATATCAAAGGAAGAACGTTCTCAGATGTTTTATCTTTAGAGAACTTTATCCTTCTTTTTTCATAAGAACATTCTGGGAACTTAAAGACAACATCAGTAGAGCTTTGCAGAACTTTCTCAGAATAAAAGGTTCCATTAGGGGGTTAAAGCTTCCTGTTACAGCTGTTTTATCTCTAATCTGATTTGATTTTTCAGTATTTTTCACCTCATTTCAAACATACAAAACAACCAACACAGAAACATTTAATTTGCGTTAAACCGTCCAGAGTTCTTCATGAGACAGCGTCTTTGAGTCTTTTCACTGCCAGAGTGCTGCTCAGTTAATGACAGTTCTGTTTGTTTTGGTCTGAAAAGGACCCACAGAGTTTATTTGTGGGCCTCTCTCGTGTTTGCATGTCCTCTTAAAGGGTTGAATGATGGATCGACCCGACCTGCTGCTGCTCTGCTTCCTGAGGATGGGAAGCTTCCGGACCATCCGGTTCTGATGGAAGTCTGGAGTCCAACAGTCTCTGCAGGACTCCGGCACCAAGTAGGAACGGATTCATCCTTCTGGTGTAGCCGTGGAAGAAATACTCTAAAAATCAAACAAAAAAGTAGCAGTATAAAAACACAAGTACAAGTAAAAGATTAAAGATACAAGATTCTAAATTTTAACTAAAAGTGAACCAGTATTTTTAGTGTATACACATAAATATGACTATTATTATTATTACTGATAATAACAATGTATTATTGCATTTCTTTTTAAAACTGAGCTTGTAGGACTGTAATCTGTGTTAAGTAAAGAACTGAAGTTGAAATGTCACTAGCTTAGCTTAGCATTATGACCACACACAGAATAAACTGTTCTATTTGACTCTGCTGCGACATCAGTGCACCTGAACCTGAAGTATGAATACTTGTACATTTAAAATATTCAAACTAAATATAAATATTTGCTCGTTATAGAAAAATCTGTGAAATATCATTATCTTTGTACATATAATATAATCCTGGATCTCTACATATTGGAGATTATGTACAATATTAACAGTACCTGCGAGTATTTCTTGCTTTTTTTTTTTCCTGCAGTTTTGGTGCTTTCCTGCTGTAACAACTCATCTTATCTTTTTTTAAAAAATCTTGTCTTATCTCATTTATCTTAATTTATCTCATCTTATCTAATCATATCTTATCTTACCTTAGCTTAAATTATCTAATCTTTTCTTAACTTATCTCGTCATCTCATCTCACTGTATCTTAACTCATTTTATCTTTTCTTATTGCATCTCATCATCTTATCTTAGCTCAGCTTAGCTTAACTTCTCTCATCTTATCGTATCTCATTTTATCTTCTCTTTTCTTATCTCATCTCACCTCATCATATCTGAGCTTAGCTTAGCTTATCTCATCTTATCTCATGTCATCTTAACTTAGCTTAACTTATGTCATCTTATCTCATCTCATCACATCTCATTTCATTTTATTTTATCTTTTCTTATCTCATCGTATCTTTTCTTAGCTTCCTTATCTTATTTTATTTTATCTTTTCTTATCTCATTTGATCATATCTCATCACATCTTAGCTTAACTCATGTCATTTTGTCTTGTCTTATCTTATCTTAGAATACATGCCTGGCTTTGTTAAAGTTCCAAAACACACACCTTTAATGCTCACCAGTGAACCAGAACATTGAAGAAACACAGAGAAAATTAAACTACTGCAGCATCCTCATGTCCTCAAATCCCAAAATGTGATGAGACTGAAAGACATTTGCGGTATATCATAAAAACCATAGAGTTTAATTCCTTTAATGATCAATTGAAGGGAAGGTTCATCTTTGGTCTCCTTAACAACCACTCAGCCTGTCGATGCCTCATGCTGATGCAGCTTTAACCAGCACAGAGTTCAATTTGTGGACAGTTAGCATTGCTGATTAGCGGTTAGTTGTTGTCATGGTGATATCTGGCCGAGTGTTTCCTGATCCTGCTGTGGTTGAAGAGATGAAACTGTCAGAACACACAGAGGACCCACTGGACGTCAGACAACAGGACCCGAATACATGTGAAGTATTATAGTTTGCAAAACTATAGCACTGTACAAAATGAAAGTTTTTAAATTGAAAATTTGTAAACATTTTACTCTTATTGTTACAGATTTTCCCATATTTGTTAATAGCTAAGAAAATTAGAAAAAATATTTGCCAGTTGACCATAAAAAACAGGACAAAACAGTAAACATACATCAAAAATCTGTATTTTGACAAATGATTTTTCATTCCTTTATGTTCTTTTAAGTTAAAATACACTTTTTAAAATAAAAAATGTGAAGCAAGTGTAACAACTTTGATGCATCAAAACCATAAATATATTAGAGTTAGACCAGCATCAGAGGGCTAGGGCGCTTGGAGCCTGAGGTCTGAGCACAAAACAGAAATGGATTTGCCAAAATTGGTATAATAAGGACAATTAGTGCAGGTTAGCTGCAACATTACGACAGTACAATAAAAAAATAATAATAAAGCACACACAATGAGAAAAAAAATTAGAAGTGTTTGAGTCCAGTCTTTCGGTGTTAGTCAGAGGATCGGTCGTTGGGGCCCAATCCAGGTGTATGCGTGTGTCTTTTCTGTCCTACCGCACCATGAGCGCAGTAGTTCCTTTGCAGGAGCGATCCTCCTTCTCTTGGTCTCTAATGGCTGGTCTTGTTTCTGTCAGAGGTTCAAGGATGGATTCCTTAAAAAAAAAAACATCTAGCAAATACAGACCTGATCAAAATCTTAAGACCAGTTGAAAAATAGCTTGAATTTACCTTTTGCACATTTGGATCTTAATGAGGTTTTAAGTAGAGCTACAATATGCAAAAGCAAGAAGGGGGAGTGAGACAAAAAGCACTTTGAAAAAGTAATTTATTGAAAACAACAAGTAAACTGAAATAGGCTGTTTATCGGTTGATCAAAAGTTTAAGACCACAGGCTATAAAAGCCCAAATCTGCTCAAAATTCTCATTTTCTGTCAGGCATTCACACGGTCATGCCCTCCTGATGGCTAAAGCTAAGAACCTTTCTCTTCTTGAACGTGGTCGGATCGTAGAGCTGCATAAGCAAGGCCTCTCGCAGCGTGTCATTGCTGCTGAGGTTGGACGTAATAAGACAGTCATTCTAAATTTTTTGAAAGATCCTGAGCATTATGGAACAAAAAAGTCAAGTGGTAGACCCAAAAAAATTACACCTGCGCTGAGCCGGAGGATCCGATTGGCTGTCTGTCACAGGGCGGTCCTCGACCCAAATTAAGGCCCTTACTGGTCCCGACTGCAGCGCAATAACCATCAGGCGGCATCTGCGGGAAAAGGGTTTCAAAAACAAAAAACGAATTCAAAGACCTCGTCTCCTACAACGCCACAAAACTGCCCGTTTAGATTTTGCCAGGGAGCATCAAACATGGGACAGTGAAAGGTGGAAAAAAGTTTTATTCTCTGATGAGAAAAAATTTCACCTTGACGGTCCAGATGGCTTCCAACGTTACTGGCATGACAAGGAGATCCCACCTGAGATGTTTTCTACCCGGCACAGTGGAGGGGGGTCCATCATGATCTGGGGTGCTTTTTCATTCAGTGGAACACTGGAGCTTCAGGTGGTGAAGGTCGTCAAACGGCAGCTGGTTACGTGCAGATGTTGCAGCAGGCATCCCTCATGACTGAGGGCCCTCGTCTGTGTGTAACAGCTGGGTTTTTCAACAGGACAACGCTGCAGTTCACAATGCTCGCTTGACCAAGGACTTCTTCAGGGAGAATAACATCACTCTTTTGGACCATCCCGCATGTTACCC
Organism: Amphiprion ocellaris; assembly: GCF_022539595.1. Classification (NCBI taxonomy): domain Eukaryota; kingdom Metazoa; phylum Chordata; class Actinopteri; family Pomacentridae; genus Amphiprion; species Amphiprion ocellaris. The sequence goes on along the minus strand of NC_072770.1, from coordinate 7,651,674 downwards.
TGATTTAAATCCCATAGAGAACATTTGGGGATGATGGCAAGGGAAGTTTATAAAAATGGCCATCAGTTCCAGACAGTTGATACCCTTCGTGAAGCCATCTTCACCACTTGGAGCAATGTTCCCACCAGCCTCCTGGAAACACTTGCATCAAGCATGCCCAAACGAATTTTTGAAGTGATTGACAAGAATGGTGGCGCTACTCATTACTGAGTCCTACTGCGAACATTTTTTGTTCTGGTTTGGAGAGTGTTTTGTAATTTTTTGAGCAATGGTCTTAAACTTTTGATCAGCTGATAAACAGCCTATTTCAGTTTACTTGTTGTTTTCAATAAATTACTTTTTCAAAGTGCTTTTTGTCTCACTCCCCCTTCTTGCTTTTGCATATTGTAGCTCTACTTAAAACCTCATTAAGATCCAAATGTGCAAAAGGTAAATTCAAGCTATTTTTCAACTGGTCTTAAGATTTTGATCAGGTCTGTACATATGCTGACCTTTCTGCTCTAAATCTGTCATTCAAATATGTTACAAGTTTGCATGAAATGGCAAAATGATCAACTGTAGTTACAGTGTTCAGTGTTCATCTGATGATACATTATCAACACTACATGCACACTACCAGACAAAAGTTTGGACACACCTCTTTCAATGGTTTTTAGTTATTTGTATTATTTATACATTGTAGATTGATACTGAATATTAACTCTTTTTGTTTACAACATAATTCCATATGTATATATGTACTGAATGAGAAGGTGTGTCCAAACTTTTGACTGGTAGTGTAGATCAAGCTCATCTAGGATGATATGACAGAGGCATCACTGTAAGGGGCAAAACCTTTTCTTCTTTTGATCAAAGAAGTTCATCTTGCAGGCATAGAGAAAATCTGTTGACCTGGAAGGCGGCATGTTACTTTAAGGAATGCTGCGTCACTGACGTCATCACGTTAGAGTTGCTCGTCCAATCACACGCGTCGTCTCGCAAGAACCGCGCGATACACGAACAGACAAAGAAGTCGTCTTTGTTACGTGAGTTTCTACAATGGTGGCCCTGTATCGCCAGTCCGACTCACCACAAACTCCTCGCATAGAACAGCCTGGACATGACCGACTGGTTCCAGTCAGACCCGCGACAGACACTGAGAAGAAACTATTGAGCGTTATCAGCGGGCTGTCTGGCCAGAGAGGACCGCTGGAGCAGAAACTGGAGGAGAAGCTGGAGGAGAGGATAGTCGCCATGGAAGCCAAATTAAACACTTTCTCCAGCGGCGAGGAAATTCAGCGGAAAAGAGGAGAGCACAGTCCTAAAATTGCGGTAAGAATATATTCCATTTGTGGGATATTTTTAGTGAGTTTTAGCACAGTGCTCTGAATTGGTAACGTTAAGCAGTGATAGCATGTAGTCCTCCATCTTTGTTAACAAACGTGACTTTATTTTTGCCTTTTTGTACTTTTAGGAACAAGGGTGAGACTGTTTATTCTTTTTTCTTTGTCGTTTCTTTTTTGTGAGAAAAAATGTTTACTGTAAGCATGTATAATAATTCTTTGTCAGCTGAATGCACACAATTAAATTGTTGTACTGTAGATTGTAAACCATTCATGCATCCATTCAAATTGTGTTTGCTAATTTAAAACTGTTTTAAATGACTTTACAGTTGACTCTGCAGTTATTCTGTAGTGAGTAGTAAATGAATGTTCTGATTTATTTTCACAGACTGGGCTTGCCTCACAATGAGACAGTCAGGACATATTTAGTTAAAACTTTGGCTGAAGTCCAGATGTGGAGACAGATGTCCTTCTATGTAAGTATCCTGTTTAAAATTGTTCTAAATTTTTTGATTTTATCAACAGCAATAAAAGCTAACAATAGCTGAAAATAGCAGGAAATAATAATAATAAAGCTAATAACGGCTTCATTTAACTGTTTTCCAGCTGATTGTAAAAAGCATTTTGAAACTCTACGGAGGAACTACCGCAACAGTCAACCCAACATGGCAGATCAGGCGGAGGCCATGAAGTCTTCTGCCCGGAGTCGCCGCAGAAGAAAGAGATATTAGTTTGATTCATTGCATTGTGTGTTTTATACAAAATGTGGTTAGAATAGTATTGCTTGTCGCTGTGACATTATTTTTCTGTTAAATTATTATAGTATTGATTTCCTGTACTGATTGTGTTCACAGCTGCTGGATGCCAGGAAGACAGTCCTTGCTCCAGATGAAGAGGACTTCTGGAAGGGCATCACAACTGACATGATGTCAGATGAAGAGGACGGCAGCATTGACGGGGTGCGTGGATGGATAGTACGGCCTCCATCCTTCCACAGCCAGGAGCTTGCCAACCTGTGTGCAGCCCTACAGGCTGGAGGCTGATGTAAAGTACACAGCTATACATCACAGGCGTTTTCGCAATGGACAGCCGTCTGATAGACTGAAGCCACTGAAGTACAACGCAGCAGCCAGAAAACATTTTTTTTTTTTTTTTTTTAATAATTTATTTTTTTTTTTTGGTTGAACTTTGCACAATTTTATTTCATTTTTGTCATTTAAAAAAATGTTTGTAAATTTTTTGTTTTTAAAGACAGTTTATTTTAATTTTGATTTCAGATTTCTGGAACTCTAGACTGTTCAATAAAGCTCTTGTTTCTCAACATGTCTCAACATGTCATATTTTTTCCCTTCCAATAAATTGTCATTGATTGTAGGATAGCCCATTGGTTAACAGTAACAAGTATGCAGGTTAACTAATTATACACTATATGGCTCATATTTATTAACGTCTTATTAAAATATTAATAATAATAAGCATTATTATTGTGTGTAACTGGGGGTGAGGAGGTGGGTGTGGGGTGGGGGCGGGGATTTGACCAGTAGCAACAGATCTTTCAACCAATCATGACACAGTTTTTTTCTGTTGTCATGTCTTGTTTCATCCAATCGGTGTACTGAGTCATGCTAGACAGGCAGGCTAGATGCTAATTAGTTTTCACACCTCTGCCATGGTCCAGGTGTGAAGTCTCACTCCCCCCTTGCCCCACACACCCACCCCCCAACTCCACAAACATGATTCATTCAAGGTATTTCTCCTCACCCGCCAACTAGTAGTTCATAGCCTGAGAACAACCAATAACTGTGGGGAACTTAGTAGGTTTTCAGTGATTCACAGGGTCGATAATCTGGCTTTTCATGCAGTATAGGTTGGCTCGCCATCCAGTTAACTGGAGTCTTGGTCTCCTGGGGTCCGTTTCACGAAGCAGGTTTAGTGAAAACTCTGAGTTTGTTAACCCTGAAATGAGGGAAACTCAGAGTTTTCCATTTCACAAAGGGAGGGAACTCAAACCAGAGACAGAGGGGTAACTCTAGCCTGTTCATAAAGAGAGGTAACTTAAGCTCTCGGTCAGTTACCGTAGTAACAGACTCTATGAATCTAACCTGGTCGGGACCAGGTTTATCTCAGTAAACCTTGAGTTTCTCTCTGTCTCCGCCCTCTTTCAGTCACACGCTATTTGATTTCTTCATTCATTCAGGCCTTGTCCACACGTAGCAGGGTTTTTGTAAAACCGAATATCCTGTCCCCTCCGTCTAGAAAAAAACTTATGTACACACCACCTCATTTTTAGAAAAAAACTTCGTCCACACCTAACCGCATAAGTGCGTTTTTAAGCACATTCATAAGCATGCCGGACCTTTAGGTGGCAGTAGTTCCCCTAATCCTAGCAAGGTGGTGGAGAATAACCGTCCTTAATGTCGTCCTTCGCCTGTGTTGTTGAATGTGGAGCAGTATCTCGGCTTGTAAAAACAAGCAAGTAAAAAGCGCCTGTACAAGAAACAGCGGCCAAAACCTTGTGAGAGCATCCATACTGTTACCGAATGTAAACACAGGTCGCATATGTGACGTAAGAACATATTTTGTCGCAGGCGGTGACGTTTCGAAATGCAAAACCTCGGTTACTGATGTCCACATGCAGACGCATAAAACGGAGAATTTGCAAATCTTCACTTTGGTCGGAGTTTTTAAAAAGAATTGTTTTTGATGACGTAAATCTGCGTTTTCGTGTGGATGATAGGCTGAATCGTAGAAAAATATCTTCGTTTTGTGAGATACCCGGCTACGTGTGGACAAGGCCTCAGTCAGCAGGCGAGTTTTTGCGAAGCCTAGTTCTGCCGTCTGTAAATGTCATGTCCTTTTATTAACGATCCAGTGGATGAAGGAGCAGCATTACTGCGCAGAGAATTAAATATTCGTCGGGAGATTGTTATCAGACCGCACATAGATGTTCTCGCATTTCCGGACAATTTTCTTTTTGAGCGGTACCGTTTCACGTCACGGTCCTTAATCTACATCAGGGGTATTCAACTAAAATTCAAAGAGGTCCAGTCAGAGAAAATGTATTAAAGCAAAGGTCCGGAACATCATAAAGTCTAACTTCAATTAGTGCGATATATGATGATGTAACCTAGAAGTTTTATCAGCGTGTGCATGTAATCAATAATTGACCATCAAATCAAATAAATTCAGTACGGTTCAAAAACATTTTGATGTTTATTAACAAATAACTTTTGATATAACTGTACATCTTAAAATTAAGTGCAGAATTTGAAAAAATAATGACTAAACAACCCGAACCAGCTTGTATACATCTTTAACAATACCTAAATCTCAAAAAATGTAAACAATTGAACACTTTTACTTTTTTTTTCCTGTCTTGTCACTCCCCTTATATCCCATGCTGCTTAATGGGAGAACTGAGCTGCAGTTTGCCCTGCCAGTATTTTTTGAATTGTGTATTTTGAATTAGGGTCTGAATGGTGTCAGGGCCATTCTCAAAGACATTTGGAGCTCATTGGTCAGTCTGGAACGATATTCAGTTTTGATTATGTTCATAGTTGAGAAGTGCCTCCAGCTGTATGTTGAGCCAAACATGGTCAGCATGTGCAGGGCTATTTCCCTCTCGGTGTCACTTTATTCATTCTCTTTTTTGTCTGTCCCTCACCTCTCACCTGTTTTCTGAACGCAAAGCTGTGATGTTTAGCAGCTGCAATGCAGAGGCTTCTCTCCTCTGTTGTTGACACTGTTCTTGTGAAATTAGCGGCAGTGATATCTGATTTGCATAAATGGACCAGTGCAAAACCGGTGGATTGTGTTTAGGCTAAATCTGAAGAAATTCTGAATTATAGCAAAAAGCATTCTTTAATGTTTGATGGCATTCCAGTAAATACAAGTTCTAAAATTTTAGATTGTGGTATGACGTTTTGTAGAGACGCAGTCTGTATTACTGATGAAATTACGCAAATGCTGCCTGAAATATATTCGGAATGGAATGTAAAATAATTGTAGATGGTGTAAAAACAAACTAAAGAACTTTTTTCAAATAAACTTTTGAATTGGCAGTCCTGTCTTGAATCATTTATGCCCGCTGGAACGTGTGCAGACTGAACTTACTAGAAGAAAAAAGAAGTCGTTCTCTGTTTGCTGATGGCATTACAGCATGCATTGATGAGGAATTCATTAAAATTTTGGTGTAAACCTTAGTATGCTTTAGTCTAGAGCAGGAGTTCCCAAAGTGGGGGTCACGACCCCCACTTAGGTGATGCTTACATTCTACAAATTTCATTACTGAATTAATGAATTCTTTGTTGGTCCTGTTATTTACTTTGTTTGCCTTACTGTTGCAACAAATATTATACCTACATCAGTGCATGATACGACAAACTAGTTGATCAGAGATGATGAGTTAAAAGATGGGAAGGGTTATGAAACAGCATCTGTCCATAACTTGCACTGTTACTACATTATTACTGTGCAGCTTTACTACTGCAGATCCTCCTTCAGACATATGCAATGAAACATGCAACAAAGCTGAGTGCATCCATGTGCAGTATCACTAGAATCCGTTGTACAGTTACTGGGTTCTTTTAAGCCTAAGTGTTTATTCACTACTATATGGAACCCAAAACGTAACCTAAATGCAGAATTCTACATGGAAATGCCTGTTAAGCGTATTTGTATGAATAAGGTTATAAAAGAATCTTGACACCACAGCCTCCCTCAAAAAACGGTACCACGCACAATAGCAGGTATATCCACTGTTCCCTCAGTTATTGGGAGTATGGCTCGTACTACAGGTTACCAAAAAACTGTCACATCTCTTTCTGATGCAATATCAACCATCCAAAGCAGTGACTTGTGAATATTTTGTACATTTTAAAACTGTACAGTATCAGTTTTTCTACATACACAATAGTCTGTGCAATATCAGTATTTCCCTCTATTTTAGATAGATAGATAGATAGATAGATAGATAGATAGATAGATAGATAGATAGATAGATAGATAGATAGATAGATAGATAGATAGATAGATAGATAGATAGATACTTTATTAATCTCGAGGGAAATTCAAGTGTTCAGCAGCTTACATACAACAACATAAATAAAAAGACAGGAGAGGCAGGTTAGTAACATTAACATTAAAGGTTAGTATATACGCTGACAAAAACTTGCTGTACAATGAAATTAAAAGCACTTCTTTTTTGTAATTCACTTTTTATTAGTTTTCAACTTTTATAACAGAGTTAAACCAAAACATAGCATCAATAATAACAATAATAGTAACAATAATCACAAATGAATGAAGTAAGAAAAAACATGAAACAAAAAAAAAACAAAAAAAAGGAAAAATTATAAAAGTAAACAGAACCAAGAATACAATAGTCTCTCGTGTTACACAGGTAAACAATTAAATAACTCATCTTTCCAAAAGAAAGATAGAAACAGGCATAGGCTAAGGCAATAAGACATCAGCACAGGCATCATATATCACAGGACCATACTCATACTTTGTGTTGCCAAGATAGAAGTCCAGTCACAAGAAATACAAGATACAAAATACAAATCATGAGAAAAGCACACATTACTATCCATTCAGCTTATTCTTTCCCATATACTACTTCAACCATAAAGTGGCCCCATATCTTTTGAAATATATTTAGTTTATTATTAATTTTAAAGATAGACTGTTCAAAATTTGCTATTTTAGTCATTTCCCCCATCCATTCACTAAAAGATACTATATTATCAGTTTTCCAGTGTCTTAGTACTATTCTGCACCCTGTGGAGAGGGTCAGCCTACACCACAGGGTCTGTTGAACTGTGAGGCCCTCCTCTCTCACACCTATTCCTAATGTACAAAGTGCAGGGTTTTGCACAAACTTTGTACCGAGTACTTTGTTGACAAATCCTATTATAGTCGTCCATAAATTCTGGGTCAGGTAACAATCATAAAGCATGTGTGAGAGTGTGCCTTTACTCCTGTGGCATCTCCAACATAAATCTGAGTCCCGCAGTTTCAGTTTGGCCATCTTACATGGGGTCCAATAACATCAATGAATGATTTTGTATATAATTAATCTGGTCTGTATTTCCCTTGATATCTTATACCATGACCCTGTAATATCCTTCCACATCTCCTCAGATATTTCCCCTCCCAAATCTTCCTCCCAAACCTTCTTGAGACCTGAAAGTCCTGGTGGGTGAGATTGTCTCATTAAGCTATAAAATGCTGATGCTGTTTTTTTGGTCAGCTGATTGGCCTGTATCATTTCCTGTACTGATGTTTGGTTTATTAGGGGTGTCCTCTTTTGCATGGATAACAAACAGCTTCTCAATTGGAGGTACTTCCAGAAATCTGTTTTAGGTATATGGTATTTAGTCATCATCTGTTCAAAGGAGATAAATTTATCTCCCTCCAAGACATCCTCAGTGTATATAATCCCTGCCTCAGTCCACGTCCGCCAGAATAAGGCCTTTCTGCCCACCAACAATTTATTATTCCAGAGGATGATCTTCGAGTGAAAAGGGGCTTTGACCCTACAATTTGGTGTGAAGTCCTCCAGGTTTCTCTTGCAAACCTCAATAATGGACTATTAAATGGGATTTCTCCCTCTGTCTGAGTTATGAAGGCGTGAATGGAAAACGGTTCTGTAAGTTCCCTCTCAATTGATACCCAAACCGGGGTTTGACTATCTGCACCATATATTTTAGATAGCTGATTAAGTGAAAAAGCATATTGATACCAATCTACTCTGGGCATTCCAAGGCCTCCATCCTCTTTGGCAGCGTACAATTTAGTTCTATTAAGGGATGGCCTTTTACCTGACCATAGGAATGTTTCTACTATTTTATTGAACTTTTTCAGTACAGGAAGTGGAAAATTCAGGGGTAACATATAATTAAAAATTAATTAATTAATAATATAATTAATTTGTGGGACCACTATCATTTTCAAAACATTTATTTTACCCAGTAGAGAAAGTCTCAGCTTAGCCCAATGTTGAAATTTACTCTCAATTTTCAGTATGAGGGGGAGAAGGTTTTCCTCCATTATATCATTTAGGCCCGGAGTCAAATCTTTATCAATCTTTATCGGTCATTGCACACTTTCATATACAATGAAATTTCATTTGAGCTGCCCTGCCAATGACAGCTCCGGCTGCTGCGCAGTGCTGCGCGCACCTTTCTTGAGGAAAAAAAGAAAAAGGACATGTTGGGATCTGGGTAGGGATAGCAGAGGGTAAAAGAAAAAAAAAGGCTCGTTGTACCAAATGAAACCTCCAATGTTGGGAAATTCAATTTGAGAAGGAACCTAAAAAAAACAAACCCGCAACTCTGGGTTCAGCACTATCTTTTTCCTGCCACATCAAATGTAATAGTCGGCGAACATTATCAGCAGAATGCCTCCCTTTAATTAAGCCCACCTGGTCTGGATGAATAAGACTTGGCAGAAATTTCTCCAATCTCGTAGCTAATATTTTTGCCAGTATTTTTGCATCCACATTTATCAGTGAGACTGGGCGGTAGCTACCGCATTGTTGAGGATTCTTTCCTTTTTTTATGAATAAGTGTTATTACTATAGATTGCATGCTCTCCGGCACGCTGCCCCTTTGGAGCGCATCCTGAAATACTTTGAGTAATCTTGGAGCTAGTATGTCAGAGAACTCCTTATAAAAATCTGTTGGGAAGCCATCCTCCCCAGGTGATTTCCCAGCACTCAGTTTTTTTATAGCTTGTTTGACCTCTTCAAGTGTAATATCTCCTCCAATATCTCTCTGTTCTTCTATTGATTAAGATGGCAAATGTACTCGTGACAAGAAATGATCTATGTCGTCCTGGTCAATATTGCACTGTGACGTGTATAACTTTTTGTAAAATAACTTAAATGTCTCATTGTTACGGGGGTCTGTGGGAGCTCAGGTGCAGGGAATGAACAGTCTGGAAATCGTGAGTTACTCTGTCTTTATTTACAGGTTCTTCTCAGAACACGACAATAGAACACGTGACATAAATTACTCTAAACCCGAGTATGCAACCTAGAATACTCAGAAACGATAATCGAAACTCAATGTGCTTTAAACTCTAACTTTAGTGTTCCTTGACCCGTTGACCCTATACTTGGGCTCGACTCTACTTATAGTAGTCCTCCTCGAAGCGGAGGGTAATTCGAACGGTAACTAAGTTCCAAACTTTCTTTAAACACTGTAGGTGCTGTGAGTAAAAGACGACTATTTCTCGGAGCCCTCTGTGGCTCGAGCTGTAACTAAGAATCACTACAACCATAACTCTAGGGATGCTCTGGACCGGTTCACAGCGGAGGCAGCCTGGTTTTAAGCAGCAACAGGTGGGCGAAGGAGGACGCCAACAGCCGGGGGTCGACTCAGGTGTAGATCTCCGTCTCCCGGAGGAAGCGACCAAGGTCCCGAGCTGCTGGTTCTCTGGCAGGGAGCAGGTGGTTCCAATACTGCAACGAAGGAGGAAACTGTGGGTTAGTTGATCTGCAAAGCTGCACACAGAATGGATGTGAGTCAGGCTGTGAACCTCTCCAAGCGGTGTGACGATCTGGCACCGAGAGCTGGGTGGCGTCTGGCTAAGTAGCAGCCGAGTCGCCACCTGATTGGTCGACCTCCACCCGTTCCTCTGCTGGAGGATTGCGCCAGATGGAGAACACCTGTGGCTCCTTAAGCGCTGCTGGGCTGTCTTGAACCGGGAAGGATGGAAAGGGGAGAGGAGAAGAGCACTAACTGGGGCTGGCGGCTTCCAGCCTGACACTCATTAATCTCCCCAGTGTCTGTCACCAATGTCCCTTCTTCATTCTCTATAGCAGGTATTAGATTACAGCTGTATTGTTTTACCCTCTGAGCCAAGAATTTTCCTGCCCTTCCCTTGTTCATAATACCTCTGCTTATAGTAGAGGTATAGTATAGTATAGTGCAAATTGTACCTTCTTCTGCAGTATAGAATTCAATTCAAACTTAAGCTTACTTAAGTGTGAGAGTATCATTAGGTTTGGTTGATGAGCATATATTTTCTCAAGATCCTTGATTTCTCTTTCTAGTTCCTGAAGGCACCTGATAGATTGCTTTTTAAGAAAAGAGCAGTGTTGTATTAGTCGTCCCCTCATATAAGCTTTAAATGCATCCCACTCTAGGCCAGGGTTTGAGGCTGTGCCTTCATTTTGATCCCAATATTCAAGAATTTCTTGCTTTATAAATTTACTAGATGTTTCATTCTGGAGTAATGAAGTATTTAGTCTCCAACGGATCATAGGCTCCCTAGCTCTAGGCCCAAGGCTTAACACTGTCTCTACTGGGGTATGATCTGATAATACAATATTGCAAATAGATGCACTGACGGTCATGCCTACTAATTGTTTAGATATCAAAAAGTAGTCTATCCCTGAGTAGGTAGAATGAGGGTTTGAATAGAAAGTGTATTCCCTTTCATGAGAATATAAAAGTCTCCAAATATCGACCAGTCCTAATTCTTCCACCATAGTATCCACTGTTAGTACCGATTTTTGTTTTGGTCTGTTATTTGTAGATGACGACTTGTCCAGTGCTGGGTCTCTCACCTGATTGAAGTCTCCCCCAATTATAACATAGAAGTTACCAATTTGTTTCGCTATATTATAAATATCAACAAAAAACTCTGGTGAGTCTGTATTGGGAGCATAAATATTAATAAGAGAGTACCTGACCCCAAAAAGGTCCACATCTATTGCCACCCACCTGCCATCTTTATCTGAATATTGTTTGTGGACCTTAAATTAAAAGCACTTCTAACTTTAAAATCTATAGAACACCAAATGTAATAAAAATTCAATCAACAATATTTACACATTTCAAGGCACAGTGGTTTAAAGTGATTTAAAGTGACTGACAGGTAGGAGGAAAACAGGTGTATCAAACCACCTAAGGTGCACAGACATTCTATAATAATCATATTGGTCCTAATGGACCAGTCTGTGCAAAATAGATCAAATCTGCTCAGTGTTAATACTAGTAATTATATTCATGAAAGAATGTACAATGTTGTCATCTGTACATCCAGAAGAATATGAACAATCTAGTACTAATCTAACCCTAATGCCAGTTTGGGATTAAAGATAGTGTGACCAGTAACCAGTGACTGTAAAATGTGGCTGTAGATGTACAAGATCAACCAAGGATCATTTAAATATTTTTTAGGCCTTTTTGGCTTTTTTTATTAGATAGAGACAGTGAAGAGGCAGACAGGAAAGTAGGGAGAAGAGTGGGGGTACGACATGCAGCAAAGGGCCGCAAGCAGGAATCGGACCTGGGCCGCTGTGTCAGATAAGATAAGATAAGATAAAGATAAAGTTCTTTATTTCTCCCCACTCCAGGGGAAATTTACATTGTTACAGCAGCTTTATTTACAATATATACAAGGGTGAGAAATTTTTTTAACAGAAAAAATAAAAATAAAAATAATAAATAATAATAAATAATAATAAATAATAATAATAATAATAATAATAATAATAATAATAATAATAATAATAATAATAGTAATAATAATAATAATAATAATAATAATAATAATAATAATAATAATAATAATAATAAATAAATAAATAAAAATTTTATGGTTTGGGGTGGTAATGATATAGTCCAGTTTATGTTAACATCAGCCAGTGATGCTGATGTTGTAAAGTCTTATAGCAGATGGAATGAAGGACCTGTGATAGCGTTCCTTCTTGCAGGGTGGATGTCTCAGTCTGCTGCTGAAGAAAAAGAAAAGAAAAAGAAAAAAACAGAAAAAAAACTCAGAAAAAAACAGAAGAAACTCAGAACCAGAAAACCTGCTTAAAGACCCCACAGTGTCATGCAGTGGGTGAGAGGGATTGTCCATGATGGATGTGAGCTTTGCCAACATCCTCCTCTCACCCACCTCCTCTATGGAGTCCAGGGAACAGTCCAGGACAGAACCGGCCCTCCTGACCAGTCTGTTTAGTCTCTTTCTGTCCCTTTCAGTGCTCCCTGCTCCCCAGCAGACCACTGCATAGAAAATAGCAGACGCTACCACAGAGTCATAAAACGTCCTGAGCAGAGTCCTGCACACTCCAAAGGACCTCAGTCTCCTCAGCAGGTGGAGACGACTTTGGCCCTTCTTGTACAGGACCTCTGTATTGTGTGTCCAGTCCAGTTTATTATTGAGGTGAACACCCAGGTATTTGTATGTGTCTACCATCTCAATGTCCAAACCCTGGATGTTCACCGGTGCAGTCCGGGGTGTCCTCCTCCTGCGGAAGTCCACGATCATCTCCTTCGTCTTACTGGCGTTGAGCTGCAGATGGTTTCGCTCACACCAGTCCACAAAGTCAGAGATGACCGTCCTGTACTCCCGCTCGTCCCCCTCAGATACACACCCAACAATGGCTGTATCATCGGAGAACTTCTGGAGGTAACAGCTCCCAGAGTTGTAGTGGAAGTCCGATGTGTACAGGGTGAAGAGAAAGGGGGAGAGCACTGTCCCCTGTGGGGCCCCCATGCTGCTGACTACCACATCAGACACACAGTCCTGAAGCCTCACGTACTGTGGTCTGTTGGTGAGGTAGTCGATGGTCCAAGCAGCCAGGTGACAGTCTACTCCCGCTCCTTCAAGCTTCACCCTAAGCAGAGAAGGCTGGATGGTGTTGAAAGCACTGGAGAAATCAAAGAACATGACCCTCACAGTGCTGCTGGGTTTCTCCAGGTGAGTCAGTGATCTGTGCAGCAGGTAGACCACTGCATCATCCACTCCAATGTTCGGTTGGTAGGCGAACTGCAGTGGATCCAGATACTGGCTCACCTGGGGACGGAGGTTCTTGAGGACGATCCTCTCCATGGTCTTCATCAGGTGAGAAGTGAGGGCCACAGGTCTGAAGTGGTTAGGCTCCCTGGGGTTCCTGGTCTTAGAGACAGGAACCAGGCAGGAAGTCTTCCATAACAGAGGAACCCTCTCCAGACTCAGGCTCAGGTTAAAGATGTGCAGCAGCACCTGACAGAGCTGGTCTGCACAGTCTCTAAGGAGTCTGGAGCTGATTCCATCAGGACCTGCAGCTTTCCTGGTTTTGATCTTTTTAAGTTCACTTCTCACCTGATCAGCTGTTATGGAGAGGCAGGGGGAGGGTGGCAGGGGGAGGGGTGATGGTGGTGGTGGGGGGTGAGACGAGGAGGGGTGATGGGGCTGTATGTGGAGTCCGGAGGTGGTAGAAGACGGGGATCGGAGGAGGGGTGCTGTTGGTGGTGTTGGTGGTAGAGAGCTGAGGTGTGAAGAAGGAGCTGGCTGGTCGGTGCTTTGATGAGAGGGGGGAGGAGTGGGAGCAGAGTCAAATCTGTTAAAGAACAGATTCAGCTCATTGGCCCACTCCTGGCCTCCTGCTGCAGCTCCCCTCTCATGGCCTCTGCTGTAACCAGAGATGGATCTCAGGTCTCTCCAGACCTCCCTTGTGTTATTGTCCTGCAGGTGAGATTCCATCTTGGTCCTGTAGCTGGCCTTGTCCGCCTTGATCTTCTTCTTTATCTCCTTCTGCACCCTCCTCAGCTCCTCTTTGTCCCCAGATCCAAAGACCCTCCTCTTCTCCTTCAGCAGGGCCTTCAGTTCCAGGGACACCCAGGGTTTGCTGTTAGAGAAACACCGTACTTTCCTGGTCGGTATGATGTTCTCTGCACAGAAGTTGATATAGTCCGTAACAGTGTCTGTCAGTGCATCAATGTCCTCCCCGTGTGGACCACACAGCACATCCCAGTCTGTGGTCTCAAAGCAGGGGACCAGCCCCTGTACATAGGTCACCTGCTTAACCCGTTGAGCTATACAGGCACCCAACCAAGGATCATTTAAACACTCTCAAGGCACACACAGGTTCATAATCACTCGGACAAGAGACGTGTTCCAAAAAATAATAATATCTTTATTTAATTACAATATTAATTATTATAGATAAGGGCCAACGCCACCAATTTCAATTCAATTCAATTCAATTTTATTTATATAGCGCCAATTACAGTCAAATTGTCTCGAGACACTTTACAGAACCCATATGCCTGACCCCCAGAGCAAGCCAAAAGGCGACAGTGGCAAGGAAAACACCCTTTTAACAGGGAAAAAAACCTCGAGCAGAACCCGGCTCTAATGTGGGGGGACCTGCTGGCCGGGCAGGTTGAGAGGGACAGAAGAAGTAGAAAGGTAGAGATAGAGGTGTAGAGGTAGAGATAGAGAGGTGGGGGGTGGGACACAAGGACTATAAAACACAGCCACACATCTGAAGCATCCAGCTCTGGGACCAGGGACACTCGGAGAAAGGACACAGAAAGAAACAGAGTGAATGTAATGCAATAATGGTATATATAGTAAATACATAGGTAGTTAGTGTCAGGGTTTTCTTTGAGGCTCAGGCGCAGGAAAGGAGAAAGAGACAACAGGTGCGAGCACAATGATTTTATTATTATAACAAAAGGCGACTGGGACTACAATTCCCTAAGGTCTAGCATCCAAAAAAGGAACCAGATACAGTAACTCTACTTCAGAGCTAGAGTGCCCCTAATGGCGGGCAGTACGAACTACAACAAATCTCGAAAACACAAAGAACTGACCCACGGCAGGTACAACCTGGGCAGGAGAGTTTCAGAACCATAATAGCCATGGCTGAAGATTAGTTGAGCACTTAAGGCACTTGAGGCAAAAGCGCAACTATGATCTCTACGTACAGAGGCTGAACTATAACTAAGAAATCTCAAACTAAAGTGGAACTTGAGACTATGAAAACATGTAGCTCACTAAAAACGAAGTTCGCAATCACTATACTATAACCTATCACTACACTATGAACTAGAGCGAATAACAAAAGTACCGGGTGAATCAATTAGCCAGTACCACAAACAATCCGGGGCCTATGACAAAACATACACTAAGAAATGAACTAGAACCTGCTCGTGTTTTGAGGCCGTACTGTCGGCTTGGGTGCTAATGGGCTGGGGCAGGAGCTGGTGGTCTCGACAGCGACAGCAGATGGAGGTTTGGACTGAGGGCCGAAGAGGGACGGAGTTGATTCCAAAGTCGGCTTGGAACGCAGAGGCGGCGATGAGTCCAGTCGGCCAAGATGGCTCAGTCAGCAGAGCAGGTGGGGTCTGAACTGAAAGGAGCAGAGGCAAAATTACTAAAAGACAAAAATCCTATAAGCTAGGCTAGGGAGAACGAGTGACAGACTGACTGTGAGCATTCACGATCCGGCGTCGAACTGATGACTGGAGTCCCAATAAATGGTGTAGAGGACGATGACCGATTGGTCCTGGCACACCTGTTCCTGTTTCAGCAGATTCACCAGATTGCTCGCACCTGCCGCCGCTGCCACCGTACACAAAACCTAAAAAGGAAACAAACCAGAGGAGGGAGGAGACCTAGCCAGAGCCTGCCGAGGCAGGCCTGACAGTTAGAGAAGGGCTCAGTGCATCGAGAGAGGTTCCCCAGCAGCCTAGGCCTATAGCAGCATAACTAGGGGCAGACTAAAGGGACGTGAAGAGGGGAAGTCAGTTTTGCAAATGAAAACACCAGCTCACCCCGTCAGGGTCCCCCAGTCAGCCCTAACTATAAGCTTTGTCAAAAAGTAAGGTTTTAAGCCTGGTCTTAAAAATAGAGAGGATGTCCGCCTCCCGAACCCAAACTGGGAGCTGGTTCCACAGGAGAGGCGCCTGATAACTGAAGGCTCTGCCTCCCATTCTACTTTTAGAGATTCTAGGAACAAGTAAGCCTGCAGTCTGAGAGCGAAGAGTTCTGCTAGGATAATATGGTACTATCAGGTCTTTAAGATATGATGGAGATTGGTTGTTAAGAGCTTTATATGTCAGAAGAAGGATTTTGAATTCTATTCTAGATTTAACAGGAAGCCAATGAAGAGAAACCAATATAGGAGAAATATGATCTCTCTTGCTAACTCCCGTCAGTACTCTGGCTGCAGCATTTTGGATCAGCTGTAGATGTTTCAGAGAGCTATTGGGACAACCTGATAATAAGGAATTAAAGTAGTCAAGCCTAGAAGTAATAAATGCATGGACTAGTTTTTCTGCATCACTCTGAGACAGGATGTTCCTGATTTTCACAATATTTCTCAGGTGGAAAAAGGAAGTCCTACAGATTTGTTTTATGTGCGAGTTAAAGGACATGTCCTGGTCAAAGATAACACCGAGGTTCCTCACAGTAGTACTGGAGGCCAATGTAATGCCATCCAGAGTAACTATATGCTTTGAAAGCAATTCTCTAAGATGTTTGGGGCCAAATACAATGACTTCAGTCTTGTCTGAATTTAGTAGTAGGAAATTATAGGTCATCCAGGTCTTTATGTCCTCAAGACAATCTTGCAGTCTAGCTAGCTGATTAGTTTCATTTGGCTTCATAGATAAATACAATTGAGTGTCGTCAGCATAACAATGGAAATTAATACAGTGCTTCCTAACAATATTGCCTAAGGGAAGCATGTATAATGTGAACAGTATTGGTCCTAAGACAGAACCCTGAGGAACTCCATGATTAACCCTAGTATGCTCAGAAGAGTCATTGTTGACATGCACAAACTGGAACCTGTCTGATAAATAGGATTTAAACCAGTCCAGTGCTGTCCCTTTAATGCCAATACAGTGTTCTAGTCGCTGTAATAAAAGTTTGTGGTCGATTGTATCGAATGCTGCACTAAGGTCCAACAAAATAAGTATAGAGACCGGCCCATTATCTGACGCTATGAGAAGGTCATTTGCAATTTTCACCAGAGCTGTTTCTGTGCTATGATGCACTCTGAAGCCTGATTGAAACTCTTCAAGCAAGCTATTCCTTTGTAAATGTTCATATAATTGATTTGCAACTGTTCTTTCCAGAATTTTAGAGAGAAATGGGAGGTTGGAAATTGGTCTATAGTTGGCTAAAACATCTGGATCTAGAGTGGGCTTTTTAAGTAAAGGTTTGATTACAGCAACCTTAAAAGCCTGTGGTACATAGCCTGTTACTAGAGAGAGATTAATCAGATCTAACATTGAGGAATTAATTCAAGGTAAAGCCTCCTTGAACAGTCTAGCTGGGATAGGATCTAAAAGACATGTCGATGGTTTGGATGTAGAAACTATTGAAATTAGTTCAGAGAGATGTATGGGAGTGAAAAATTCTAAATATCTATCTGGTCTTACAGCCAATTCTAAAGCATCTGTACTCGATGATGACATTTGTAGGAAGGGCCAGATAAATTTTTTCTCTAATCGTAATAATTTTATTTGTAAAGAAGCTCATGAAGTCGTTACTGCTCAAAGCTAAAGGAATACAAGGTTGAACAAAGCTCTGACTCTTTGTCAGCCTGGCTATAGTGCTGAAGAGAAACCTGGGGTTGTTCTTGTTTTCCTCTATTAAAGATGAATAATATGTTGTCCTGGCATTACGAAGAGCTTTTTTATAAATTACTAGACTATTTTTCCAAGCTACATAAACTTCCTCTAAATTAGTGGAGTACCACTTCCTTTTCCAGCTTTCGGGACGCCTGCTTTAAAGTCCGCAGCTGGGAATTATACCAAGGAGCAGGTCTTCTCTGAGATATAACTTTCTTTTTTACAGGTGCAACACTATCAAGTGTTGTACGCAGTGAGGCTGCAGCATTATTAACAATATAATCCACTTCTGTGGGGGTAAAATTATAATATTTCCCTTCCATTATATCAGTAAGTGGTGCTGGACTAAATAGAGCGGGTATTATTTCCTTAAATTTAGTCACCGAATTGTGAGACAGACATCTACTGTAATGATATTTATTCTTAACTCCTATACAATCTATTGTTGTAAATTGAAATGTTATCATAAAATGGTCAGAAAGAAGAGGGTTCCGGGGAAATACTGTTAACTGTTTGATTTCTATGCCATAAGTCAGAACGAGGTCAAGGGTATGATTAAAACTATGAGTTGGTTTATTGTTGAGAAAACCAAATTGAGTCTAATATTGAATTAAAAGCAGTCGTAAGGCTGTCACTGTCCACATCAACATGAATGTTGAAGTCACCCACAATAATGATTTTATCTGAGCTGAGCACTAAATCAGATAAAAAGTCTGAGAATTGAGATAAAACCTCAGAGTAAGGAGCAGGAGGACGATATACAACAACAAATAAAACTGGTTTCTGAGCTTTTAAATCTGGATGAGAGAGACTGAGAGTAAGATTTTCAAATGAACTGTAACTAGGTTTAGGTCTCTGGTTCATTTTTAAGCTAGAGAGGTAAATTGCTGCCACTCCTCCTTAAACAGCTTCTTCAGCTGCTTCACTGCCTCCAGTGGGAAGCTTACACCTTCAACATTAACCTGCACACCAAGAGCTTCTGTGCACAGACAGAGCACAATTACAACAACAACACCATCGACTGCTCTAATTTTCAGATGCAAGATGCCTTCCAGTTTTTCTTCTGTGGCTGCTGTAGAACTGATGAGTGGAAACTTCCGAAGAGCTGGAGAGAAAGATGTCAACGAGGCGTACGCGACAGGAGCTCATAGAACAGGGAAGTGCTGAAGGAAGTCCCTGTGATTCGAGGAACATGACAGTTAGTATGACTAGTAGGAGTTGATTCATTTAGACTAACATATTCTTCCTGCTGCAACCAGGTTTCAGTCAAACAGAACAAATCAATCTGGTTATCAGTTATCAAATCATTTACTAACAGAGATTTAGACGAGAGAGATCTAATATTTAACAGACCACATTTAATTGTCCTGTTTCTTCGCTCAGTTGAAATAGTGGTATTAATTTTAATTAGATTTTTATGGTTACTATGTCTTTTGTTTATTTTTGATTTGCTTAATTTATTGAATTTTGGTGGTCGGGAGACAGACACAGTCTCAATAAAGCTAAGTGATTTACTGGAGGGTGACAGCTGAGAGGAAACTGCAGAGAGGTGTGGAAGACTACAACTCTGCATCCTGGTCTGAACTCTGGGTTGTCATGCTTTAGGAGTTCTAATAAAATCAGCCATATTTCTAGAAATGAGAGCTGCACCAGCCAAAGTGGGATGGATGCCGTCTCTCCTAATCAGACCAGGTTTTCCCCAGAAAGAGCTCCAATTGTCTATAAAGCCAACGTCGTTTGCAGTACACCACGTAGACGACCAGCGGCGAAACGATGCCATACGGCTAAACATATCATCGCTTGTCAGATCAGGCAGGGGTCCAGAGAAAACTACGGAGTCCGACATGGTTTTGGCAAAGTTACACACCGATGCCACACTAACTTTGGTGACCTCCGATTGGCGTAACCGAGTGTCATTACCGCCGACATGAATAACAATCTTACTGTATTTACGATTATCTTTAGCCAGCAGTTTCAAATTTGCTTCTATGTCGCCCGCTCTGGCTCCTGGGAGGCATTTTACTATGGTCGCTGGTGTCGCTAGCTTCACGTTTCTGACTATGGAGCTGCCAATGATCAGAGTTGGTTTCTCAGCGGGTGTGTCATTGAGTGGGGAAAAACGATTAGAAACGTGAAGCGGTTTGTGGTGTGCCGGGACAGCGGGCTTGAGCTTAGGACTACGTTTCCTACGAACTGTCACCCAGCTACCCTGACTTCCCGGCTGCTCGGGAGCTGCTAGGGTACGGCTAGCAGAAGCTACACTAGCAGCTATATTATTGCGGTCCGCACCGGCTAAGGGAGCCTGGCTAACAGCTAGCGGGGTGTTTTCCATGGTGCGGAGCCGCGCTTCCAATTCAGAGAGCCTCGCCTCCAAAGCTACAAACAGACTGCATTTATTACAGGTATCATTATCACTGAAGGAGGCAGAGGAGTAACTAAACATGTGACACACTGAGCAGGAAAGAGAAGGAGAGGAAGAGGGAGAAGCCATGCTAACTGCTAAGTGCTAGGCTAGCGGACAGAGATAACAGATTAACTTAGAATTAAGTACTGAGAGGGTGCGTGAAGAAAACGAGTGTATGTTACGATTCAAATATTACCGCTACACACAGATTTAATGAATATCAAATTAGATGGAGTGGATAAGCTACAACAGTCACAGAACACAACACAGCGCTACAACAGGAAGTGACGCAATACGCTCACCGTAACGTCAGACGTCAGCAGGGAAATCCAGCCACTGAATAGCATAGATAAAACAGCATAGATAAATGCTATTTCCTATTTTAACCAGGTTAAAATAGGAAAATAGAAGCACTCAACTTAAATATTAAAGGGGTAGGTCGGCTTACCATGGCGGCAGGCAAAAATCAGAAAATCAAAAGAGAAAAGGGGTCCAAAAATAATCCCACACTTGTAACACGACACACCAACGAAAAAGGGGACTCGTGAAACCACCACCAGGGATTGGACTGCCGCCGAGGCTTGCCGAACCTGCACAAAAGAAACAAATTATTCGTAAGTCTAATTTAACAGAGGCCTGGTGACCAGACCGATACACATGATCTGTCATAGAACACTCACACACACACTCACTCCACAGAACAATAGTTAAAACACATATACAATATGATGCAATATAATAGCGCTACAAAACCTAAGGCTTTAGCGCTGAAAGTGCAGTGCAATGAAACTAGTACGCCGACACAAAGAGCCACAGAGAGAGCGAACCGACACCACAAGAGAGCTAAACAGAGAGCCGAACAGAGGCCACAGAAGAAAAGAGCCGAAACAGTCGTAGGAAAAGAGCCGAAACAGCCATAGGAAAAGAGCCGAAACAGCAGCCAGTCCAGGGAAGCGGTGGTGTCTGACAGGCCACACGCTTAGCTGCAGCCTATAGAAGGTAAACAATTAAACAAGCATAATTATCATTAGATGACTGGTCACCTGATAACCAGATAATGAGGTCCCCCATTAGAGTGATACATACCTGATTAGCCATGGCGCAGCATGGCAGCAAGCAGGGCGGAGGAGATCCACCAACAACCGCAGCAGTTATGCTGCAGCAACCACACAACAAAATCAGGGACCGGTTAACACACCAGATAACACAAGGCGGACAACGTTAGCTTACCCCGCCCGACAAAGACGCACCCACGGCACATCTGAGCAGAGTGACCCGTCTCCCAGCGTCACAGCCATCGCTACGCAACAGAGCAAAAAAAAAAAAAAAGCCGTCACTAAGTGCGCCGCACATTACAGAAAGTTAAATGGAAAAGCCCATTATCTGTACCAGTGGTATTACATGCACCCCGATCTACCACGCCAGATACAGCACGCCTGGCTGCAGTCACCTCCACAAGGAGAGCTCAGAGTGGAAAGCATGAGACTGAGGTGAAGCCACCCACCTGTGTATATATAGAGCAGCATCGGATGCTGCCCCGCTGTCACAGCGGCGATTGAATTGGCACAGTGCCATACAGCGGCCAGGAGGGAGAAACCATCCGGCGACATCTACCCCCCACTTTTGCATCGTTGACCCAACGATGAACACAACTGGCCCATCTTAACACCAAGGCCTAAAAACAGCCAGCTGGACATTAGCCATAGGCCCTTGACACCCAGGAACTGCTTCGTCCTGGCAAACAGCAGGCTGAGGAAGACGATGAATATTAGAGTGATGACCCACGGTGGAACGAGCAGTCCGGCGTAGTGCCTGCCGACTAGTACTAGGCTGGTCGGTGGGGGACCGTGAGGAGCATAGCAGTGCAGGGTCTTCCTGTGCCAGGGGTGATACCTGAACAGACCTCATCTCCAAAGGGGTCCTAACATGAGGGCCCGCAGAATGAGGAGAGCCTGGTACCTCCACAGGTCGAACGTGGATTTCAGGGACCACAACGCACAAGTCCACCTCACTATCCTCGGAAGAGTCACTATCTGGCACTGCCAGAGCATGTGGAGAAGACACACCCTGCAGAGGAACCGGTTCCTCTGTCCTAACTACAGCCTTCAACATGTTATTGTGCACATTCCGAACCTTGGACAGGTGGTCCATTGGAGCAACTGTGTACAGTACACCATCCTGAGGAGGAGCCTTTACAACCTGGTACACCACGGAGCTCCAAAGATCATGGATTTTGTGGCAGCCCCTAACTCTATGATCCCGCAGGTACACCAACTGACCCACTGCCACAGGGACATCACGGACCCGCTGATCATGCCGCTCCTTCCGGTGGCCAGCAGCAGCCAACAACCTCTCACGAGCACAGCAACTTTAAGTCGGGCTTGATGCTCCACCATCCAGTCCTGTACTTCCCCTTGTATTGGGTCCTGGAACCGACCTAAGAGAAAGTCCACAGGAAGCCAAGGTTCCTGCCCAAACATTAAATAGAAAGAAGACTCCCCAGTTGCCTGATGTGGTGTGGTGTTATAGCAAAATAGCACCTGTGGCAAACAGGAGGCCCCGTCTTGCTTCCTTGAAGCTGGTAGGGTGCACAACAAATTGTGAAGCATGTGATTGAACCGCTCGCATTGACCATTTCCCGCAGGATGGTAAGGGGTAGTGCGAGATATTGCCACATCATAGAAGCAGCAGAGCTGCTGGATCAAAGAGCTCTCAAAACTTTTTCCCTGATCAGAGTGAAGACGACTTGGAACACCAAACTTGTAGAACCACTCGTAGAGCAAGACCTGGGCCACTGTAGAGGCCCGCTGATCCCGTGTAAGGACAGCTGCAGCAAACTTGCTCAACACGTCAGTCATGACCAACACATTCTCGAAACCACCTCTGGAAGGCTCAGGTGTAAAGTCTACGGCCAAGATCTCATTTGGCTTGGAAGCAAGCAAATGGCCCATAAAGCTATGTGGCACAGATGCAGAGTCCTTAGCCACTTGGCAACGTCCACACTCTTGGACCCACTTCTTAATATCAGAAGACATTAATGGCCAATCACAGCGCTGCCTGACCAGTTCAGTGGTCCTCTTGATGCCCTGGTGGCCATGTTCTTGGTGAAGCTGATTCAAAAGCTCCTGCTTGAGGGCTGCAGGCAAGATGAGTTGGAGAAACTCTTCTCCACCATCTGAACGAAATACCTTGCAGAACAGGACCCCATCCTTCTCCATGAGGCGGTCCTATTAACGCAACAGTGCCAGACCTGATGTAGACAGCTGTTGCCTTTCATCCCGAGTAGGCAGGGCCTTCCGCCGCCAAAACACCAGAATTTCACGCAGGAGAGGATCAGCCTCCTGCAAGCCACTGATGTCTATGACAGAATGGGACGGAAACACTGAGACCACAGCCTGAGTAGCTACCACCAGGGTGTGATGCTTCCTGCAGGCTAGCTGGAACAGAGGTGCCTGAAGAGATTGTATAACTATGTCGGAACCAGACACAGGCTGCCTTGACAGTGCATCGACGTTCTTATTGCTGCGACTGGAACGGTACTTGATATCGAAATCAAAAGCAGCAAGTTGCGCAGCCCAGCGGTGCTCTGAATGTAACTCAACGGGTTATTATCAGTATAGACAGTGCACTTATGTCCAAGGAGGTACTCCCGAAATTTCTCTGCCATAGCCCATTTTCGGGCAAGGAATTCCACCTTCATAGAGCTGTAGTCTGACATATTGCGCTCAGTAGGCCTGAAGCCTCTGCTGGCATAAGCCACAAGTCTGACACCAGTGTCAGTCTCCTGTGAAAGCACTGCACCCAGGCCCTATGGCTCGCACCAATCTCCAGGTTGAATGGCCATGAGAAGAAGAGGTGGGTGAGAGGAGGATGTTGGCAAAGCTCACATCCATCATGGACAATCCCTCTCACCCACTGCATGACACTGTGGGGTCTTTAAGCATCTCCTTCAGCAGCAGACTGAGACATCCACCCTGCAAGAAGGAGTGCTATCGCAGGTCATTCATACCATCTGCCATAAGCATCACTGGCTGATGTTAACATAACCTGGACTCATATCATTACCACGCCAAAACAAAAAATTTGCACAGACATTATTGCACTGCTGCATCTTTGCACTTTTAAACTTTATTTTTTGAGCCACTTTCTACTGTCATTGTCTTACAGTGTGTCGATACTGTACTATTTCATCCTCATCTCTCACCCCTGTATATATTGTAAATATTATTAATACTGTTCTATTATTATTTTATCCTATTACTATGTCTATTGCTACATAAGCTGCTGTAACAATGTAAATTTCCCCTGGCGTGGGGAGAAATAAAGGACTTATCTTATCTTATCTTATATACCAGCACAGGGGCTGAGACCAACCTCGACTTCAATGCCTCAAAGCTCGTCTCACACTGAGGTGTGCATGCGGCACCCAGAGTCTGACCTGGTCCCTTCTTGGACTTTGAGGACCCTACTGTTGCTGCCAACTGATGAACTGGGCCTGCCAGCTTTTCAAATCCCTCTACAAACCGACGATAATAGCTGGCAAAACCTAAAAAGGAGCGCAGCTCTGTAACATTATGGGGACGCTGCCACTTAGCGACCGCTTCGATTTTCGCAGGGTCAGGTGGAGACACCCTCACTGAAAATGACATGCCCCAGGTATCCAACCTCCCATTGGAAAAACCTGCACTTTTCAAGTTTTACCTTCAGCCCTTCCCTTTGGAGCCGCCCAAGGACCACTTCAAGCTGCTGCAGGTGTTGTTGGACAGAGGACGAAAAGACAATGATGTCATCCAGATAAAGTAGCAAGGACTGCCCCTGCTGGTTGCCAAACATCCTCTGCATCAGTCGCTGGAATGTGCTGGGGGCATTACACAACCCAAATGGCATGCGGTTGAATTCAATTAGGCCAAAAGGGGTACAGAAAGCCGTTTTGGCCTTGTCCTGCTCAGCAACAGGGACCTGATTGTAACCACTGGCCAGGTCAATGGTCGAGAACCAGCGAACCCCAGAAAGTGCGTCTAGACTCTCCTCAATGCGTGGCAGAGAGAAAGCATCCTTCCGGGTCTTATTATTGAGGAGGTGATAATCTACACACAAGCGCAGACTGCCATCCTTCTTCATGACCAAAACAATGGGAGAAGCATAGGAGCTACTGCTTTCCCTAATAACCTGAGACTCCAGAAGCTGGTTAATATGTGCCTTCACTGCCTCATAATCTGATGGAGGGATGCGGCGATAATGCTGCCGGACTGGGATATCATCGGTCAATGGAATGTCGTGCGAGATAAGGTTAGTACAACCCAAATCTCCATCGTGAGCAGAGAAGACAGCCTGATACTCCTGCAACAATGACCTCACTTCTGCCTGTTCCTGCTCACCCAAGGCAGACAGGTCCAAGGAATCAAACATATTGGGCACTGGAGTAGCAGCAGCCTGTGAAGAAACTGCAACAGTGGACCTCACCTCAGTCACACCTGCAGGGAGACTAATGACCTCGGCAGCGCTCAAGGCACCAATACCAGTCCTTGGATAAAGAAGTATCTCTGTGGTCCCAACATTAATGACCAGGACATAAGCTGTCCCCCAGGCAGGGAGGAACTAGCAGGCCAGTGGGCAGACCTGCCTCAGGGGCCTCAAACAGGGCAACCTGACCCAAAAACTGTTTGAGACAGGTGCTAGCAACTAGCTTCATAACCCCACCACATATACGTACAGCACGCTTACCTCAAACCCTTACAATGCTAACTGGGCTCCTTGGAACCTGGGTGGCTGACTGATGGCACTCCTGCAAAGCCATGACCACAGGACCAGGTGCCTGCAACACAGGGGGGACTCAAAAAGAGAAGGACCAAACGTCCCAAAGAGCTCACGGTAGCAGCGACGGATCACACTCATCCGTAGGATCCCAGGAACTGGAGACACCATGCCAGGGGGATCTTTAACAACAAGGATCCCACAACAGGGAATCACCTTGCCACAAAGGACGACATCCAGCTCTAAGTAGCCAAGGTATGGAATCGCTAATCCGTTAGCAGCTTGTAATTGTAGCCAATGGCAAGACTGCAGGCAATCATGGACCCAGTATGCAAATTGTGCAAGGAAAAAGCTTTCAGTAATGGTGGACACCATGGAACCAGTGCTGACCAAACATGAAACAAGAACTCCCCCAATGGATGGCAAGGATGCCACCGTTTGGGTGAGCTGGTTGAGCTGCTCCTGTTGCCGCTTCATAAGCTTCATCAACTCAGCCCAATCTGGGTTCTGCGAGGCAACGTGTTGGACTGGGTTAAGATGACCCTGCACCCCATACTGGAAGCCATGAATCGCAGGAAGAGAAACATCGCTCCCTAGCACCCCCAGGGAGACCCTCTCTCTCCCACCTGATAGCCTCACTGCACAGCTCCAACAGAGTGGCAGCAGGCTTGCCATGAACCAACTGCTTGAGCTCTCGATGGAGAGCACTGTCAAGAACATGCTCAGTAAACTGATCACGAAGGAGCGTGTCCGCATTGGGCATCCCATCAGGTGCACACCTGCTCCTACAGCCGTAAGAAAAAGAGCCAAAACAATCGTAGGAAAAGAGCCAAAACAGCCGTAGGAAAGAGCCGAAACAGCAGCCAGTCCAGGGAAGCGGTGGTGTCTGACAGGCCACACGATTAGCTGTAGCCTATAGAAGGTAAACAATTAAACAAGCATAATTATCATTAGATGACTGGTCACCTGCGCTTCATTGATCAGGTGATCAGTGAAGCGCAGATAATGAGGTCCCCAATTAGAGCGATACATACCTGATTAGCCGTGGCGCAGCGTGGCAGCAAGCAGGTCGAGGAGATCCACCAACAACCGCGGCAGTTATGCTGCAGCAACCACACAACAAAATCAGGGACCGGTTAACACACCAGATAACACAAGGCGGACAACGTTAGCTTACCCCGCCCAACACAGTCGCACCCACGGCACATCTGAGCGGAGCGACCCGTCTCCCAGCGTCACAGCCTTCGCTACGCAACAGAGCAAAAAAAAAAAAAAAAAAAAGTCGTCGCTAAGTGCACCGCACATTACAGAAAGTTAAATGGAAAAGCCCATTACCTGTACCCTGATCTACCACGCCAGATCCAGCACGCCCGGCTGCAGTCACCTCCACGAGGAGAGTTCAGAGCGGAAAGCATGAGACTGAGGTGAAACCACCCACCTGTGTATATATAGAGCGGATTCGGATGCCGCCCCGCTGTCACAGCAGCGATTGAATTGGCACAGTGCCATACAGCGGGCAGGAGGGAGAAACCATCTGGCTACATTAGGATGAGTTTGGGGGGGTGGGGGGCTGGCTGGCTGGCTGGCAAGCCAGTCCAGAATAGATGGTTTTAGTTCCTCAAACATGCAGAGGTCTTATGATCGATGAGAGTATGGAGAGAATGAAGTCATTGCTCAAGTGAATTTAGGATGAGATCATTGCGTATGTTAATTAAGTGTGCTGTCATTGCATATGCAAAAGGTTCAGTTTACTATAAATTACACCTGATCGAGCCTCAGAGGCTTGTCGGTCTTCAGGTGAGCAGCCGGTGATGGCCAAGCCGACTGCTCTTCCCCTCTAAATTGCGTAATCTGGAACTCTTCTTATATGAAAGCATAGTTCCAGTTATGAGTCATGTTAAGCGATTGAAATAGTAATTAATGTTTGATTGATTGTCTGATGATTTATGGGCTATTGCTATTTCCCTACTGAGATATTATAATAAAACATTTATCCTGCAATTAAAGTTAACAGATTGGAAATTCAATTTATCCCTATCACAATCATTAATTAATTATATATATATCTTCTCTGGTAGTAAAAAGTCAGGTTAATGTGTGCATTACAACTAAAAAGGTTCTGTAAGGTTACTAGTCTTTGGGGCCTTGGGTGGCCTTATTTAAACTTATCCCAGGGGTTATCTATGTCCATAACTTCTAAATCTAAACCTAGCAACTTACCAAGTGCAAGATCCGTTAAGAGGAAAACTGCCGTTGACAGACGTGACTGGTAATTAATTTGACCATTCAAAAGTGGCTACTCAGTTAAATTAGTTATCAAAGGTAGCGGGATAGTCGTCTGGATGAAGGCAGTGAGCAGCTAGGTGAATTTTCTTGCTAACCAGCTTAAACATTCCTCTGATCCCATCTGGGTGACATCCCACTGGGCTGCAGGAACCGGACCCATTAGATGGAGAGCTGGGGCCTCATTTATAAAACATTGTGTAGGATCCACACTAAAAGTTTGACTACGCCGAAAATCTGAAATAGGTGTATGCCAAAAAATATTCTGATTTATAAAACTGTGCCTACGCACAACTGCATGCAATTTCCCATTTATAAATCACACTCCAGCTGGAACATTGCGCAGGTGGATCCACCTCACATCCCGCCCACGACACACCCACATTTTACCATGAATGGTCAATGCAAAGTAACACATGAATGTATTTGCATATAAACAAGCTGCTGATCCATGGCATTTTACGCTCAGTCATGGCAGAAAAAAGAAAACGAAATTTTTCGGAGACCGAGATAGAGGTGCTTGTGGATGAGGTGGAGGCCAGGAAGAGTATTTTGTTTGGTGGTCATAGTAGTGGCATCACTAACAAAAGAAAAGGCACTGAGTGGCAGCACGTTGTCACCTCTGTCAACAGTGTGAGTGCCACAGAGAGAACTGTGGCAGAGGTGAAAAAGAAGTGGTCTGATTTGAAGGTGGAGGCCAAGAAGAGAGTGACATGCCATCGCCAAAGCATGTCTGCTACAGGTGGGGGTAGGGGCAAACCCGAGCCCACACCACTGGTGCATCCATCCTCGGGACGGCCAGCGGGTGTGGAATCGTGTCAGAGAAGGAAGGAGACACCGATTTGGCAGAGCCCACAGAGGAGACCGGTAAAGTACAGTTTTATCTGTTTATTAAATGTATTAAATATTTAAATGGACTTGTAAAAAGGCAGTGGACTTATGCTTTTTGTCCTCAGTCACTCTAGAGTTGGAAACGCTGGCTGACGAGGAAGTTCCGACCATAGCGTGTCCTGTCAGCGTGGATGAAGCCTGGCTGTCCCCAGTACAAGTACATCCTGAGACCATGGCACACCCAGAAGTGGTCGGATCCTATAATCACAAAGGGACACCATCGGTGCCATAAATGAAGTGCGGGATGAGGTCCAGCAAATACGCACCGTAATGAACAACATGTCCTCACATGTTGTGTCCCTGTCTGACATTGCCACCTCTATTAAAGATCTTGTTAAAAAAAATGAAACTTACTTTCGGTCTTATTGTAAATGCTGCATAACACCCCGGCTCTACAAGTCTAATATGTGATGACAATAAAGGTTTGAGATAAATCTGGCTTCAATTCACCACCTCACCGTCTGGCACTGCCGTTCCCTCTGTCTCCAAAATGTCCGTAAGCAAGCATCAATGTTGGCGCACCGGTGCGCATATTCTCACGCCACGTTTATTTTTATAAATCACAACCTTTGCGTTGGAAGTGGTGTACGTAACTTTCTAGCCCTGTTTTGTGCATAAGCGAGCTTTATAAATGAGGCCCCTGGTTCAATAATTCTTTGATAGTTAATTAATGAATTTAATTAATTTAGGAGGTTACTGGCCTTAGGATTCAACACTCCACACTTGCTGATGAACACTTCCGGCCTCAGAAAATGAAAAAACTGACCTTTTTCGTTTCTGTCTCTTACTGATTTTATTTTCCATTATCCATCCATCCATTATCTATACACCGCTTAATCCACACTAGGGTCGCGGAGGGGGGGCTGGAGCCTATCCCAGCTGACTCAGGCGAAGGCAGGGGACACCCTAGACAGGTCGCCAGTCTGTCGCAGGGCCACATACAGAGACAAACAATCACTCTCACATTCACACCTACGGGCAATTTAGAATGATCAATTAACCTCAGCATATTTTTGGACTGTGGGAGGAAGCTGGAGTACCCGAAGAAAACCCACGCATGCACAGGGAGAACATGCAAACTCCATGCAGAAAGATCCCGGGAAAACCGGGACGCGAACCAGGGATCTTCTCGCTGCAAGGCGAAAGTGCTAACCACTACGCCACTGTGCAGCCCTAATTTTATTTTCGTTATTCTAAATATAAAATGAAAATCAAAGCATTTTAGAAAATTTCGTATATCTCTTTTTGATCATGAAAAGGAAAAACCCCTTGTATTTCAATTTTAATTTTTGTATTTTAAAACGAAAATCAAATAACCACTTGTTTTTTGTTTTTCAATACCCGTTTCAGAATGGAAAATCTAATTGCCAGATAAATACACCAGTTTAGCTGTTATATACAGAGGTTCCCTGTTTTGTTAAAATTACACATAATATCTAGTAAAATCAAACTAATTAAGTTTTAATGTGCACATGTCCTATTAAAAAAATAAAACAATAAAAACTAAAACTGTAAATGCCAGCATCAAAAAATATATAAAAATTGAATTTCTTCATTTACAATGTTTTGCTGTACCTTATATTTTAAACAAATCAGCAAAAATTCTCATAGTTTACAGATGTTTGTTGTTGTTTTCACCAGTTTTTGAACATTGCAGTGTTACGTTTTTCTGGCTCACTTGCTGTCAGATTTTCTCAGTTTTTTTGTTCTAAATGTATGTTTATTTACAGTCAGAATTGAGCTGTTTCATCCATAAAATCAGTGTTTTATTTGGTCAAGCTGTGGTGTTTTTATTTGCTGGTTGTTTTGCTGCCAGAACGTCCCAGTTGGTAGAAACCAGCAGCCAGGTTTCAGACTGAGGCCCTTGTTGGTTTTGGACTGGACCTCTGACTCGAGGCCTCCATGCTGCTGAGTCTCGGCTGGTTGCCACGGTAACAGCAGCGAGGAGTTTGGCTTATCGGGGCGGATCGGCAGAGTTTCCTCCCTCACCTCGGCCCTCTTTTCTTTCTTCGGGGCAGCTGGTGGGAGGTGGTGGGAGTTTGTAGCTTAGCAACTCCCTCTGCGGACGGCGATTGATATGTAGCTTTGTTCACATCACCCTGAGAGCCGGAGAGGGGGGACGCCTGAACAAAGCTGCCTCATTGAAGCTGCCTCCTCCTCAGTGGGCCCAGAAACAGCGACGTGGGAGGACAAATATTCCAGCTCAGAGGCCAAACTTACAGAATGAACTGAGGCTGAATGACTGAAGAGGCTCCAGGTGTCCTCAGCTGTCTAACTTCATCATGACAGTAACCATCGTTATCTGATAGAAGATATGGGCCCTGTGATATCAAAATAACAGGATAATACACTGTAAAAAGAAATCTATTGTTTCAGCAGCTCAGCACCAAAATATACAGGAATGTAATCATTCACAGTCATAGATGAAAGTATTGGCACCCTTGCAATTTCTCCAGAAAATACACCGTTTCTCCCAGAAATTGTTGCAATTACAAATGTTTTTGGTGTACATGTGTTTATTTCCTTAATGTGCATTGGAAAAACACAAAAAAAACAGAAGAAAAAAAGCCAAAATTGACATAATTTTACACAAAACTCAAAAAATGGGCCGGATAAAGTTGTTGGCAGCCTTTTAAAACTGTGGGTAAATCATTTTATTTCATGCATTTGATGCTCGTTTAAAGTCACCTGTGCCAAGTAACAGCTGCTGGCAATCTAGAAATCACACCTGAAGCCAGTTAGAATGTATAAACGCTGACTCAGCCTTTGTGTTGTGTGTCTATGTGTGTCACACCAAGCATGGAGAAGAGAAAAAGTGTTTGACAAGACAAGGTTCCGTTTTTCTGATATCTTGACATGTCAAAATGCTGTTATGAGGTGAGGCCATTTGGACCATTTTTGAAAATTTTTGATGAATTTTGTCAAATTTTATGTGATTTTGGAGAAGTTTGGTTCAGTTCTGGTATATGTTTATGGATGGATCCATATTTCCACTAAAAATACAGACTTTGGTTGACATTTCAACAACGTTTGAGGCTCTAATATCAATAGATTTTGATGTGTGGCTGGCATGGCCAGACGAGGTTCCAGTATTTTAATGTCTTGACATGCCAAAATGCAGTTATGAGGCCATTTGGACCATTTTTGAATCTAAGTACAGTGGTGGAAAAAGGTTTTCGGGCACCCCATACATTTGTGTAATATAGCATTAAGAATAATAAACACATATAAAAACATTATAAAAATATAATCACAGCCATAATACTAAATATATCATTAAAAAAGCCATTTAAAATTTAAAATTCATTGGTTCCATAAAAATAAGAACTTCTGAGTATTTTGGTCGAATTTAGTTTTGTTAGTTTTTCTTGTAAACAATAACCAAAAAAAAAAAATATATGTATTTGTGTATGTCTCATGCGGCCACACCTTTTGAAACACAAAAAAGATTTTTCCACAAATATTTCATGATAATATTTGAGATTGTGCAAAATTTTAAGGGTGTCAGAAAACTTTTTCCACTACTGTACGTTTATAAAAATAATGAAAGGAAATTTAATATGTAGTTATAATTTAGAAAAAAACAATGTTAATATGTCTGTAATGATTAAGATGGAATGACAGATATGAGTTTGACAGATTATCAGTGCTTATAGATAGCATACAATGATGAAGACACATTCATTCAATATTTTTATTGTGAAAACTTCTGTAATTTGCAAGATTTTACTTTCTTTCTTTCTCCTATTTAGCTTTTTTTGCCGGCAAACTTTTTAATTCTCTTCAACTAATAATATGTCAGCAGTTACCTTTGGTTCACTGCTTCAGACTTCATCTGATTAAGTGTGTGTCTTTGGGTTTATTCTGGACAAATGGGGTTTGTGACATGGAAATTAGTATACGACCACTGCAGCCCTTGATTAGTGGTTCTGTGACTCCTTCTATGCCTCCTGATTACTGCTGCAGAATGGGACTCATCTTGTCAGTCGGTATTTAGGTTTATCCACAGACATTCATGGTGCATCTATCAATGTCATCAACACTTCTGCACTCATGAAGCCTCAGATCATCACACTCACACCTCTGTACTTCACTGTCAGGACTATGCATTCACTGTGGTAGAACTGGTCAGGTTCACATCAAATATGCTGGGCTCCATCTAACCAAACAAATTTATTTTCATCTGATCAAAGAATCCTAACATTCATCAGGCTTCTTTTCAAGTTTTATCTGGAAGTTTTGCTCTGAACAGCAACAAGTTTTTATTTCTTGTCTCTATCCATAGATGTTGATGTTCTGAAGTGTCCTTCATTGTCTGAGCTTCACACAAACTCTGATTTCCATTGATAACTCCTGGACTAAGTCTGAAGCAGCTGCTGTCTGTTTTTCACAGCTAGATTGTGAAAGTAGTTCAGTGTCTGTGGAGTCATTTTAGGAGAATGACCACTGCAGCCCTGATTAGTGGTACTATGACTCCTTTTATACCTCCTGACACTGTGGTTCACTGATGTTTAGTTGATCTCCGTGGATCATTTTCCATCTTCTCACAATCAGACTTTTTAGTTCCTCTGTTCGATTATTTTCCATGTGGAGCCATGATGAAGACATAGATACAGCTCATATGTCTAAAACTGGGAAAGTTCTGCTGTTCAGAGCTCATTTTAGAACCATGTTCATGGAGTTTAGTTTCAATCATGAAAGTTGGATTTATTTTTGCTGCATTGAGTTTTCAATAAGAATTTTAAATGTGTTCTTTCCAAAGTATTTGTTTTTTATTATTCATCAGAAGAAAAACTCCACTGTTCAACTTTGAAGTAGTCTGATTACTGTAAGGTCACACTGTTCACAGCAGTGTACCCACTTCTTATGTATACTTTGTCCCTTAGTTCTGCCCCTAGTTCTGCTGCTATAGGCCTAGGCTGCTGGGGGACCTCTCTTGATGCACTGAGCCTTTCTCTATCTACCATTATATTTAATATATGCGTTATTGCAATTACACTCACTCTGTCCTTTCTCCAAGTGTCCCTGGTCCCAGAACTGGATGCTTCAGATCTGTGGTTGTTCTCCCACCAATTGACCTAGTCTCCATCTGTGGGATGCTGCTGCTGACCTTCCTCCAGCCCACTGCTTCCAGCTGCCCATTTCGACCAGTCGACTCTGCATCACCCTCACTATATTTGATATGCTCATCTACTTACTGTTCGAATTTTACTACCAGCTATATATGTATTACATTTAATGCCAGAGCCGTACATCATAACAGTAAACTATGAATCAATTTCAATGCTAGCTTGTACTTTGTATGTATCATCTAGCTTATTATATATACATGTATCCAAGTGTGTGTTATATGTTCCTTGTTCCCCACCCTCCTCTTCTCCCATCCCTCTACCTCTACCCCTCTACCCCTCTACCTCTACCTCTCTACCTCTCTGCCTCTTCTGTCCCTCTCAACCAGGTGTGCATATTAATACAAAGAGCTGTATAACAAAAGTATATGAGGAGTATATGAGGAGTACATACACAGGTATAAACAGGTATTATAGGTGGTATACAGGTATTTAATTGATGATTCATGGATGGTTCTTATGTTAACTAGCCAGCAGGCAGATGGGTCCCCCCACATAAAGAGCCGGGTTCTGCTCAAGGTTTTTTTCCCTGTTATAAGGGTGTTTTTCTTGCCACTGTCACCTTGGGGCTTGCTCTGGGGATCAGGCATATGGGTAAAGCATCTTGAGACAATTTGACTGTAATTGGCGCTATATAAATAAAACTGAATTGAATTGAATTGAATTATACCCGAGGTTGGACACACCTTTACAGTTGTTTTGGTTGTTTTGTCACTTATTGATTTGTATTATTTATACATATTTTTCTGAATCTTTTTTTCATCTTTTTAAAGTCTTAAAATGAGATTTTTCAAATCTCTGTTCCATTCTTTTCCATGTGGAGCCATGATGCAGACATAGACACAGCTCATAGGTCCAAAACTGAGAAAGTTCTGCTGTTAACAGCTCATTTTAGAACCATGTTCAAGAAGTTATACTGACTGGACTCAGTTTAGTGTCACTGATCACAGCTGGATTCACTTTGGTTCACTTTGAGTTTCTACTTTGGGCCTGAATTTTCAATATAGTCTTTCTAAACTGTGTTCTGTATGCAGGGGCGGATCTACTGGGGTGGCATAGGGTGGAAACTGCCACCCCTAGAAGATGCCTTGCCACCCCGGCTGCCACCCCAGTTCTGAACGATCTAATTCAAAAATATGTATATGAAAGGTTGTGGCCATAAAGAGTGAAAGTCCAGGAAAGACGAATAACGAGTGAAACTCCGATGTCCGAGTGCTTTCGAATGCACCATGTAGATGTAACTTACTGTACAGTGTATGCTGCTACAGATACGAGGTGACACGACCCCCATGAGGGGGATGCTCTTAGACCTCACTCATGTGGATGACAGCTGGACTTTGGTGTGGCAGTAAGACACTAGTTAGACTGGGTTAGACTACATGCTAATATAACTGTTCACAATGTATTAAATGCTAATAGTGTCTAAATTCAAATAAAGTGTTTGCTTGCGAGATGAGCCACGGTTTTCAGTGAGCCTGGGCCTTGCTAATTTTTACTTATGTAGCTAATGTTAGAGAACAGCCGCAGAAGGATGGTGGGGGATCATCTGTGGAAGTTTTTCTTTTCTTTTTTGATAATTACAACCTGTGGTTCTGACAACAGACTGTAAGTCAAAAGAAATCACACATTCACTAAGACTTTACATGACATTAAAGTGTAACCAAACCCCCAATCACACCAGGTTTTCATGCACTGTTTGAAAACTACATCCTTCTTGTTTAATGCTGGTTTTTTTTTTCATATATATATAATTTTGGTGTCAAGGTCATAACACCAACATTGATGTGTTTCATCATAGTACAGTCATATCATTTAGTTTACAGCTGAAAAAACGTTTACATGTTAAGTATCTCTTTAAAGGTTTAAATTGTACACATCAGATTGTATCATAGTTAATAATGAAAATTATCAAAGGAAAAAACATAGTTCAGTCAGTGTGATTCTTGTAGGAGACAGTAAACAATGAAGAGGAAGGGAACCACCAGCAGCTTTTCCCAGCCTAAAAGAAGAGAGGAAGAAGAGCATCCAGAGAGGATATATATATATATATATATATATATATATATATATATATATATATATATATATATATATATATATATATATATATGTATATATGTATATATATGTATATATATGTATATATATATATATATATATATATATATATATATATATATATATATATACATATATATATATATATATATATATATATATATATTGCCACCCCCTGAAATGTATCTGCCACCCCTTTGCCACCCTATTAATTTTTCTCTAGATCCGCCCCTGTCTGTATGCAACACTAGACCATTCTTTACCAAGATGGTTCTTATGTTAACTAGACATAACGTATAAAATCTATAGAATTTAAATTGATGTATTTGGGTATTTGAACATTTACCTTAATATATGTGTTTTATGTTTTACATTTCCAAACAGGAGTGTCTGGCTCTCTACAGTGTTTGTACAATGTTGTAGACATTTTCTGTTGGAAGAAATGCCTGACAAATTTTAGGTCAACATATGGCAAAGGGGGAAAGAAAAGCTGAGAAAGTCCTGAAAATACTTTGGTAAGGGAGGAATTCTTTCTGTTCTCCCCGAGCAACTGGCCTCAGAGCGACTGTGTTCATTATGTCTGCAGAAACTCAAAGGCCAACTGTTATTGTGAAGCTGTGACCTTCAATAATTGGATAATGACAAAAAGGAGCGTCACAGTTGAGCATGAAGCGCTTCTCCTTCAGTGGGTGTTGGGAGTTCTGCTGAGCAGCATTCCTTCCATTGGAGATCACGCATATATGAGCCTTCGTTCTTTCTAAACAATATCAATCCTCTCAACAGCCCCTGAAGCTCTCCAATGCTCACTGAATTAAATAATACTCGGTCTTTTCGCTCGTCTTCTGGGCTTCATTGCTAGTTTTTTTTTCATTTTACTGACTTTTCTTTCAGTTTATTCTTTGCAGTTGAACATTAACTGGTCTCTGAACTGATCCTGAATGTCGGCAAGTTCTGCTGCCACCAGATATAATAGTGATTATAAGGTCAGTTTGTGTCACAGATATACGTTGCTGCACCATCTCAGATGTTGTTCAGAGTTTGTTATTTAGGACAAAAATTAAGTCAAATATTTTGAGAATTCTATGTTTTCAGACCTGAATTATTTTATTTTCAGCCTTTATTTCCATTAAATTATTGTTCACTGGTTGTTACAGCATTTCCCACGATGTGTTTCAGTTAACACAAGATTATTGTGATGTGTGCTGTATAATCAGTAGAAGTTGATTTCCAGTATCTGGCAAAATAAGCCTCATATATAGTTCAATTTCAGCATGAAGAAGAAAGCAGCTTGTAACTGCACATATAATAACAACACATAGACTCCGATAACACCAGCTTCTGGTTTCTACCAATGAGTCCACATTAAAATTTTGTCAAAATATCAAGAAACTGGAACCATGTCTTGCCATGAGCCTCAAAACTTGGTAAAATGTCAACCAAAGTCTGTATTTCAGTAGAAATATGGATCCATCTATATTTATGCACCAAAGCTGAATCAAAACTTGTCCAAAGTGGTCCAAAATGACCCAAAATTTAGCAATACAGTGGTGGAAAAAACATTCTCAAATATTATCATGAAGTATTTGTGGAAGAATCTTTTTTGTGTTTCAAAAGGTGTGACTGTATTAGACAGACACAAACAAATACAAATTATATTTTTTTAGTTTATTGTTTACAAGAAAAACTAACAAAACTAAATTCGACCAAAATGACCCAATACTCAAAAGTTCTTATTTTTATAGAATCAATCAATTTTAAGTTTTTAATTACTTTTTCAGGATATGTTTAGTATTATGGCTGTGATTATACTAAAAGAAACTACACTTGAAGACCTAAGAGTGATTCTTACTACAATATTACACAAATGTATTGGGTGTCTGAAAACCTTTTTCCACCACTGTGCTTGGACTAAAAACGGTCCAAATGGCCTCATAACTGCATTTTAGATATTAACAAACTGGAACCTCGTCTGGCCACACCAGGCAGCCACACATCAAAATGTACTGATATTAGAGGCTCAAAAGTTGGTGAAATGTCGACCAAAGTCTGTATTTTTAGTAGAAATAAGGATCCATCCATAAACATATACCAAAAATGAACCAAAATTGTCCAAAATCACATAAAATTTGACAAAGACAATCAAAAAATTTAAAAAATGGTCCAAATGGCCTCACAATGGTATTTTGACATGTCAAGATATCAAAAAAAATGGAACCTTGTCTTATCATACTTCTCACAAGTCAAATTCTACTGATGATATAGCATGAAATGTTGGTGAAATGCCGATCAAAGACTATATTTTTAGTAGAAAATATGGATCATTCCATTTATGTGCACTTACAGGAACTTTACCATGCTTGTTTGATAATGTTGCACCTTTTCCATTTTCAAGGACCAGTAATTACTCAGTCTTGTCATTTTACACAATTCTAACTCAGTCTGGGCAGGTTTCAAGTCACTTTGGGAAGTCTTTTCTAATTTTAGACAAACATTTAGTCTTTTTAGATCAATATATATATATATATATATATATATATATATATATATATATATACACATATACATACATACATACATACATACATACATACATACATACATACATACATACATATATACATATATATATATATATATATATATATAAAAAACCTCGTCTGACCATACTAGCCACACATCAAAATTTACTGATATTAGAGCCTCAAAAGTTGGTGAAATGTCAACCAAAGGCTGTATTTTTAGTAGAAATATGGATACATCCATATTTAGGCACCAAAACTGAATCAAAACTTGTCCAAAATGACACAAAATTTGGCAAAACTTGCACTCAAAAATGGTCTAAATGGCCTCATAATGGCATTTTGGCATGTCAAGATATCAAACAACTGGAACCTTGTCTAGCCAAATTTGCCACACATCAAATTCTACTGATGTTAGAGCCTCAGTTGGTGAAATGTTGACCAAAGACTGTACTTTTAGTGGAAATATGGATCCATCCATACAGATACACTTACAAGAACTTCCTGAGGCCTCAGACAGGTGTTTTTGGACAATTCTGGAGTCTAAGACAAATTTTAAGTCATTTTGGATCATTTTTGCCAATTTTGGCCAAATTTCTTGCCATTTTGGACAGGTTTCCTATTATTTTTGAGAATTTTTGAGGTATCATGACGCATTTTGAGTCATTTCCTAACATTTCAGAATCATTTTGGACAGATTTAATGGTGTTTTGGATGAACTTGTCTGCTGAATAGACATAAAAACGATGAATTCAGCCCAGTTGTAATTAAAATATTGGACTATCAAGTTCTATAACACAAGAAAGAGCATCAATAGCTCCTCTGTTTTTATATAAAGTAGACAGTAAATAAGAATTACAGCTGATGCAAAACCTTTCTTGAGGAAAGTTTTCATTTTATTAAACCAAAAGTACTAAAACAAGTAAAAAAAAAAAAAAAAAAAAGGGCCAAACTTTAATTTCACATTGTTTAAAAATGTTGATTGAAGTCTCATAATGAACTTGTGCCATTTTAACCTGCTGTCAGTCAGGCTGTGAATCAGATGAACATGAGTCATTAATGAGCAGCAACACCAAATTTATGTTTTCCAAAAAAAAACAAACAAAACAGAAGACTTCATTTTCAGTTTCACTGTGTTTCACTGTAAAATCCCCAAATGATCCAGTGCTTCTACTTTATACAGTACTGAGAACGTCATACACATATCCTTATGGAGTATTAGAAAATTATGAACAACTACAACAAGTAAATTGTACCATAACAAACTGCAAAACAAAGATGAGTCCTTCAATAGAGGAACTAAATCCACCTACACCCCCGTTTTAAAGAACATACGCTATCCTGTGCAGAATCACCTAACTCTAGTCAACGTAGTTCTGCTCTAATCAATAACTTTAAACAGACTGACATCAAACAACATCACAGTTTATTACACTTGGGTTTCATTTTGATAATTCTGACCAGAATTTCTATCTGATATGTATTATAACCTGAACATAACATAAATATTGACACTGCTCTCAGAAAAATAAAGGTTCTTAGATGGTTCTTCAAAGCACCACCACCAGCTGAAGACCCTCTGTAATTAGGGGCTGCTTCTTTAAGTATTCCATGTGTTTTTTTTAAAGGTTCTTGAAATTAGAGCTGCAGCTTCCCAGCATTTTCATTCTGGAAGAAACATCAGGTTGATAAACGTCATAAAAAACCAATGTCCATGGCAGTTAAATCAATCACAAGCAGGCATCTCAGAAAATTTTGACCAAGAACCCAAAACATTAAATGTGTTCTAATGGTAGGAACCCAGAAATGATGCAAATTCTTTCTTTGGACTTTTTTTTGCTCAAAAATAATAATCAAGTCCTGCTATCAAAATAGAACCAAGTGAGTCCACAAAGAACAAGTTGGTAAGTGGTTCCCTGAAGAACCTATTATTGCTAATGTCCCTTTGAACGCTATCTGTAGACCTAAAAAAACACTTCTTAATGGTTCTTTGAGGCACCTTTGGGGTTATATTAAGGAGCCATTTGAAGAAGAATCTCTTGTTAAAAGGTTCTTTGTGGAACTAAGGATGGTTCTTTTATGGAATCATGGTGAAGAACCATTTTTGGTTCTAGTTAACACCTTTATATTTCTGAGATGTGTAAAAGGGTCATGCAAACCTCATGTTAAAAAAATCAAAAGATCCATCGACACATTTTCTTCCTCTAATTCGGGGTTGGGTTGGTGGCAGCAGGCTCAGCAACATTTTCCAGTTTGTCCTGGTTATACAGTGGTGGAAAAGTTTTCGGACACCCCATACATTTGTGTAATATTGCATTAAGAATCCCTCTTAGGAATTCTTAAATTGCACTTTTTTGAGCAAAAAGTGCAATTTATTTTAGTATAATCACAGCCATAACACTAAACGAACCCTTAAAAAGTCGTTAAAAACTTAAAATTGATTGGTTCCATAAAAATAAGAAATTTTGAGTATTTGGTCATTTTGGTAGAATTTAGTTTTTTAGTTTTTCTTGTAAACAATTAACAAAAATATATATATAACTTGTATTTGTTTGTGTCTGTCTCATGCAGCCACACCTTTTGAAACACAAAAAAGATTTTCTACAAATATCTGAAGATAATATGTGAGATTGTGTAAAATTTTAAGGGTATCTGAAAACTTTTTTCCAACACTGTACATCTCCACTGTTTCCAGGCCAGGTGAGATGCACATGACCAGTCAAAAGTTTGAACACACCTTCTCCTTCAATGATTTTTATTTATTTGTATTATTTTCTACATTTCAGATAAATACTAAAGATTAACACTCTTTTGTTTACAACATAATTCCATATGTATTCTTTCATCGTTTTGATGTCTTTAGCATTAATCTACAATGTAGATAATAAAGAATTATTAAAACCATTGAATGAGAAGATGCGTCCAAACTTTTGACTAGTAGTGTAAAACGCCATCCCCAAGAGAGTTCTGGTAATATATCTGAAATGTTCCCAGGCCAGATGAGATATATAACCCCCGGAGAGAGTTCTGGATATATATATATATATATATATATATATATATATATATATATATTAGTGGTGGGACGCCATTAAAAAATTTTATCTAATTAATTACAGGCTTTGTAATTAATTGCAATTAATTGCAGTTTTGTCAAATAGCAATATTTGACACAATAAGTGAAGTTTTTCAATTCAAATAAAATTGTGGTTGACAGTTGAATCAATGAATAGACATATACATGTTTATAATTTAAATTTTTTTTTAAAAAAATGAAAATGGGACATACACGTTTTTTTTTCCCACTGTATGGCACATAAAATCAGCATAAGTAGTTCAAGGATCTTCAGAAAGTTGAAAATCCAGAGATTCATTCTGTTTTCATCTTTTCTGGGTCTGATAAATGGTGTAATTTTGATGGTTCTTTTTATAGGAATATCAATT